>NC_134354.1:673850450-674150450 GCF_048569485.1 Anomaloglossus baeobatrachus
AAAGACAGCCGCCGTCACCTGTCCGGGGAGAGACACTGCAGCCAGCTGCGGGACCCGTCCATCCAGCCGTTTGGTTTACCGAGGACTTTGTGCATCTCTTACTGAGTGAGTAAACCCGTGCCATCCGGCACCGCGCCGCGCTGTCCCTGCAACCCTGCACCTCACCAACCCTGCCTCCCCGTCACACCACCGGGCCCCAGGACCACCGACCCCTACCCACGGAGGGGGAAAACAACATCCCAGCTGCTCCCCACCATCGCTCCCGGGATCCCTGTCACCAGCAGCGGTGGTGCCCATCTTCACCACAACCCATGGGTGGTGTCACGGACTAAATCCCCCAAACCAACCACCCCCTTTCACTCACGGGAGAGGAGCGTCGCTCGAGTCCCCAGATCCGGCCCACCGCTCGAGCCACCAAGCAGCAGCAGCCGCAGCAGCGCCGGACCCGAGCGTTAGCGAGCGAGCGCAGTGGCGGCGTCCTCCCCGCCCGCGACAACTTGGCGTCACGAACAGGATTGAACCCATCTACTTACCAGTAGAAGTGCACCTTGTGATCTCCGCCAGCGGTGTCCGGCCGAAAATTTGAAGCGCCACCATCTTTGGAGCGAAAATCTCCCGCTCAAGCGTCTTCTCCGAGCAGGGAAGGCGCGAAAGCGAAGCCCCGCCCCCAAAAAACGGAAGTGCTGAAGAGAACCAAGGGGGGGCGGTTGTGTGTCTGCCTAATGTAGCCGAGGCTATGAAAGCGGGGACGCCAGGACTCTGCAAACATTTGGTTCCTGGAACACTGCTGCGCACGATGTCCCGTCCTTCCGGCACCGCGGAAATCCCGGAGCCCACGCCAGGAACAGCGGCGTGGGTGGAAGCCCGGACCGCACAAATGTGCTGCCGCCTTCAAGCCCAGGTCCAGTTCTTGATGGAGCGCTGGGTGGCCGAGATGGAGGAAGTGGCGGCGGCCGTGCGGAGACGCGAGGTGGAGGCAGTGTTGGAGGAGCAGGTACATGACCCACGCCCCTGTGTCCGAGAAGAACCGGCCGCTGCGGCTGAGGGGCCCAGCCTGCACCTGCTCACCCTCCTGCATCCCCCGCCATCCGTACCGGTTGCTGTTGCCCCTCCACCCTGTCCGCTACCCCCAACACCGGTAGCGGAATCCAACCCGTCCGCCCTAGAGGACCGGCCTGGGGGCGTTGTTCGGGAACGGCCTGTGTCCCTCCTGCTGCCATGGAAGGCCCCGCAGGAAGTAGCCGTCCGCGACGAGAAGCAGTCGGCCCCGGATGTGGCCGCACCCGAGACCGTCCCGGCTCCGGCAGTCCGCTCAGCCGTGGAAGAACCGGCCGCTGCGGGCCTGAAGGCCCAACTGGTGAGGCCAACTGTCCCTGAATCCTCCGCCTCGGCTGAGGCAGCGCCGGGCCGCCACTGCAAAGCAGCAGTCCAGGCCACGTCACCGCAGGACCCCCACGAGAGAGTACCGGTAGTGGCCGCGGTCCAGCGGGGCCCGGTCCGGGCGCAGGGGTCTGCCAACGCCCCTTATTGGGACAGGGAACCAAGCCAGTTGGGCCGGGAGATTGCCGCCAGAGAGCAGCAGAGGGCCGAAGTAATGGCGCGAGTGATTAAAGAAAAAGATGCACTCCGTCATGCCACCTTTCGGGTGCGGGGCCCGGTGTATGAAGGCCAAGTCCGGCAGTTTGACACGCGGAGGGGGTTCGGTTTCATATACGAGCCGGGCCTGGAGGCCAAAGTGTTTGTGGTCCGCCGCGATGTCAACTCACATCTTCCCACGGGCCACCCAGGTCGCGATCTATTGCCGGGCGACCTGGTAACTTACACCCGCCACTGCGGGGAGAGGGGCTGGTTTGCCCTGGACGTTAAGCAAAGGAAGAGCCGCGGTGAGCAGATGCGGCCCCAGCCCACTCCTCCTCCACCAAGCCGTCCGGATGTTGAGCTGGAAGAGGTCCTAGATGAGTACGACCTCAAGTAGTGGCAGCGGTCCGCCGTTGCATAAAGTTGTCCCCCGTTGGGACCCTCAGCAGTTTAATTGAATGACAAAAATCAACCGAAAAGATCATCTGATTAGCTACTGTGATTATTCCGGCCGTTACCGGCAAGTTGTCCCCGGAGGGACTCTGTGTGTTTTCACCACCCACATGAGGAACTACTCATGAACATGGCCGAGAACTGGCAGGCCACCCACGAACTGGTGGGCTTGTAAATAGTTTTGTGGGATGGAAACCGTTGCCACCTCCGGAGAGTCAGATTGGAGGAAGGGCCCGCAGCAGAGCTGGCTGGGGCCCGGCCACCACCAGGACCGGTGGCCATCCTCCAGGGGTCAGGGGTCCCCCTGGACGTGGGGTCCCCTGAAGTGACAGCCGGGTGCGAGTAACCGTACCCGTTCCCACTCGGGCAGCCTGAACCTGGACTGGGGTCAAGGGGTGCTGCCCACTTCTTAGGGGCAGCATCAGGGCTAGGTTGCTTGGGTGGGAGAGCGAAAGACATCCGTCCGTCCGTTATTATTAAAAGTGTTTTTATATGTGCAACGTTCAAGTGACCTAACAAAAATGCTTATGTTTGAAATGTTTACATGTTATTTAAGTTTTTACAGTTTTTGAAAAAAAAATAAAACCGGTGATGGACGGGCAGCCCGCGGACAGTCTGCATTTCACCAAGGGGGAATGTGGCGCCCTGGACTAGCCAGGTCATCACAGGTAACACACAAACACCCCCACCCCCACCAGACAGTAACATTACCAAACACAAAATCCTTGTTGCCTCCCTCCAGGGTCTGATGTCCACACCAGGTGGGGCGGAGCCAAGCGGTTGGCCCCACCCACCGAGGAGTTCACAGGCCTGGAGGCGGGAAAAGTGACAGAACGAGTTTGGAGTTTGAAGTGTGAGGAGTAAACACTTGGGTGTCTGGGTTTGTGGCCCAGGCGCTGACAACAAGGTTGGCAGACGGTGGTGGCCGTCTGCAAGAGTGGTGAAGCAACACAGAACCGTAGGACCGGGGTCGGGCGTTGGCCCGCCGGTACCAACCGGGGAGCGAAGTGAAGCCAGCACACACAGGCAGGGCCATCGGACCCCGACCAGGCTTGGAGCCGCCGACAATAGTCAAATCCGAGTGTGACCAGAACCCCAGGGGTTTCCTATCAGCCAAAGACCCGATAGAAGGGACCGCCCACACCGTGAGGGTATACAGCTACCGCCTAAGGCTAGAGACCCAAGAGCCAGCGCCTGCGGGCAAACGGGCTCCTCCGGCATCCATACACCGGGGAGCGGACTACCGTTGGGGATTCATCGTAGTCAAACAAGTACACAAAGGTGCAGGGAAAGACAGCCGCCATCACCTGTCCGGGGAGAGACACTGCAGCCAGCTGCGGGACCTGTCCATCCAGCCGTTTGGTTTACCGAGGACTTTGTGCATCTCTTACTGAGTGAGTACACCCGTGCCATCTGGCACCGCGCCGCGCTGTCCCTGCAACCCTGCACCTCACCAACCCTGCCTCCCCGTCACACCACCGGGCCCCGGGACCACCGACCCCTACCCACGGAGGGGGAAAACAACATCCCAGCTGCTCCCCACCATCGCTCCCGGGATCCCCGTCACCAGCAGCGGTGGTGCCCATCTTCACCACAACCCGTGGGTGGCGTCACGGACTAAATCCTCCAAACCAACCACCCCCTTTCACTCACGGGCGAGGAGCGCCGCTCGAGTCCCCGGATCCGGCCCACCGCTCGAGCCACCGAGCAGCAGCAGCAGCGCCGGACCCGAGCATTAGCGAGCGAGCGCAGCGGCGGCATCCTCCCCGCCCGCAACATATGCATGAGAGAGAATGTTTTAAGGCATTTTTATTATTTTCTGCAAAGTCAAAAGAAATACTTAGGCTACTTTCACACATCCGGTTTTTGCAGTCAGGCACAATCCGGTTTGTGCCTGATGCAACGGATCCATCACAGATTGTGTAAAAACTAATGCGACGGATCCAGCAAAAAAACGGATCCGGTTTTTGTTTTTCTTTTTCATGAGAGAGTGAGAGAGAACCCATCATCATCGCACACACGCAGGCACTACCGCCCCCATCATCACCGCGCACACACGCAAGCACTACCGCCCCCATCATCACCGCGCACACCGGCACTACCACCCCCATCATCACCACACATACCCATAGACGCCTGCCATGATTAACCTAGGACTTAGTAGGAGCTATGGGCTGCCATTAACTCCTTATTACCCCAATTGCCACCGCACCAGGGCAATTCGGGATGAGCCGGGTAGAGTCCCGGGACTGTCGCATATAATGGATGCGGCAATTCCGGGCGGCTGCTGGCTGATATTTTTAGGCTGGGGGCTCCCCATGACGTGGGGCTCCCCATCCTGAGAGTACCAGCCATCAGCTGTGTGGCTTTACCTTGATTGGTATCAAAATTGAGGGGGACCGCACGCCGGTTTTTTTTATTATTTATTTATTTTACTGGAAGATATAGACTCGCCCACCGGCGACTGTGATTGGTTGCAGTAAGACAGCTGTCACTCAGCGTGGGGGCGTGCCTGACTGCAACCAATCATAGGCGCTGGTGGATGGGGGAAGCAGGGAATACGAGATGGAATAATGAGCGGCTGGCATTTTCAAAAGCTGGAAAAGCCGCCAGAGCAGTGTGACAGCTGTGCAGCGCTGCACCGGTGATCAGTGAGTATGAAGGAGAGAGACCGACCGACCGACATACAGAGCGAGAGAAAGACCGACCGACATCGACAGAGAAAGACTGACCGACAGAAAAAGAGACAGACCAACAGAGAGAGAGAAACCGACAGAGAGAGAAAGACTCTGGGCATGCCCAGAAACAAAAAACGGATCCGCCGTTGGATTCCGTCATATGCCAGATGACGACGGATCCGGCGGCCATAGGCGTCCATTATGCAACATGCCAGACGGCGCCGAAACCGGCGTGGTCTGTTTTTTTGCCGGAGACAAAAAAACGTTGCATGCTGCTTCCTTTCCGGCAGCCGGACGAAGAAATTTCGCCGGACGCCGCATGCAACGCAAGGCCATCCGGCACAATCCGGTGATAATACAAGTCAATGGGGAATAAAACGGACCCGGCGCCGGATCCGTTTTATCCGCATTTCGTCAG
Organism: Anomaloglossus baeobatrachus; assembly: GCF_048569485.1. Taxonomy (NCBI): domain Eukaryota; kingdom Metazoa; phylum Chordata; class Amphibia; order Anura; family Aromobatidae; genus Anomaloglossus; species Anomaloglossus baeobatrachus. The sequence continues at coordinate 673,855,578 of NC_134354.1, forward strand.
ATTGTGCCTGACTGCAAAAACCATATGTGTGAAAGCAGCCTTAGTTTTCTGGATTAATTTTAAGGGTACCAACACTTTTAGCCAACACTGTATACAATTTTTGGTTTATGGTGTCAATGTTTCTTTTTTTCTATAAATATTTTGTTTCATTTGGGCATACTGTAAGTTTTCTATAATAGTGAGTCCTATTGAGAATGGTGCATATCAATGTCATAAATGTTGCAGATGGGACAACTTATTGTGTGGGAATTTTGTTGACTGTTCAAGTATTTGTTGTATTGTTTATGCAGATTATTAAATGCATGGCTTGGTATGCTCTGCCAGTGAAGAATATTGGGTTTCTAGCAAAAGTTTTTTTCTTTAAGATTACATTATCTAATAAAATATATCTTAATGTACAGTAGGTGAGTGATGGAAACAGCAGCGGAGCAGGGGCCATTGACAGGTGAAAAGTATGGGGGAAGAGGAAAGCGTGACTATGTTAAGAACGATATGGATTGGTTGGGAAGGATTTATATGGGAGATAGTTAAATGGATGTGGGTCTGCGCATATGTAATATTTTTATTATTTTAAATTGCGTTACTGCTTTATTAAATGGGTTTTCCACTACTCAGTCAATCAGCATGTTTGCCCCCATTAAAATAGCAATGCTTATATTCACCTCCTGTGGCGGCGCTGTTCTAGAGGCATTGGCACTCGCTCTCCTGAGTGTCATGGGTGACTAGAGAACACAGTGAAACCTATACTGGCCCTAAAGCTGGGGCCCCTGCGCTCACCCTCACACCCGGAGGTACCCATGAAGGTAGAGAGGTCTGGGCCCCCAATTTGGCTATATCTCCTGTCCTTATCTCTGATGGTAAGATCCCCCTCCACAACCCACCACCCGGGGGAAGGGACAAGAGTAAAAGTCAACAACCCAACCAATAAATAAGGACGAACAGGAGTAAAGAGAACAACTAGTACACACGGCAACCACACACAAAGGTGACACCAAAAGTGTACAAAGGGAAACAACATAAAAGGGGGGGGGAGACAACAGACTACTGGGAAACTTCCATACTGTTCAACCAGCACATCACGAACTGCTGCAGCAAGCACCAATGCTGCAGCCCACAACAAAAGTCTCAGAGAGAGGGTTTCTCCAGCTCCTTTCTCCTGCTGGCCAAGCTTCCCAATGAATGAAAATAACCAGCACTCTCTGCTGAAGGTAGAGGGTATATATAGGACCTGGACATGGTCCCAACCAGAAACACCTGACCAGGAGTCAGGAGTTGTTGGAAGGTAAACTGACATTAACCCTTTCCTCCCCAAAAGAAAGGGAATCTATTTAATCAGCAGAGTCTCACAAGGTAAAGTGAGAGTCTGACCCAGAACCTGTAACTACACTCTGCAACAGAGAAAAGACACTGAGGCGCACATGACTTTGTTACATCATGCAGGCCCTATGGCAAATCAGCACTGATTTAACTGATCCTGCCTTTGGGTGAATCAAACATCAAGAGGAAGTCAGAGCTACGGCTGGCCGCTTACATCCTTTTGATGATTAACAAGTCCGAAGGCAGGAACAGTGAAAGCAGCGCTGATTGGGTGTAATAATGTCACATGAGCCCTGGATGAGCAAGTGCCGACACCGCTGAAATGTCACCAGCACCAACGGTAAGTATATGCGCTGGGGGTTTTTTAGCGCAAAAGTGCTGATTGAGAAGTTGTCCGAGTAGTGGACAACCCCTTTAAATCTCATTTTTTTTATTGTAGTACAGTTGGAATAAATCTGTGAATTTTCACTTTTTATATGATGCATGCCAATTTCAGATCGTGCTGGCTCCCCTCTCCCTTTAATATAGCAGTAATGAAATTTAAGATACTAAAAATATTACTTATGTGCAGACCTACATTTTAATCAAAGTATGTGAACCAACCTGCCGTGGCCTAAAACATAACATAGGATAGGTATGAGCCAGTTTCTTCTATTTTTGATTACGCCATTCACCTGGATTTCTCATGCAAAAAAATCCGATCTCAGAAAACCCATTTAAGCACCAAGTGGAATCAACCAAGTTTTACCCTATGTACAATGATACTAGAGTTGAGCAAAAAAATTTCCAGGATCCCGATTCAGCAGCCATGTTGTTACTCTGTGACAACCTTTCCGCATTCACGGAACTTCTATTGATTGGATGGCTGTGATGTTGATGTTGTGGCATGATGCATGTATGACAACACACTGGGCATACAAATTAGAAGAGACAGTGGAAATATGGGCAAGTGGGAGGAGGTTTGCAGGGCTCTAGTCCTGTGACTACAAACTACTGACAAGGCTGCTAAACCAAGTTTCTGCAAATCTTTTTGCTTAAATCTAAAAACTGCAGCTCCTAAAGCTGCATTTACACTTACCGATGCATGGCATTAAATGACCATCGATGTAACATGCAAGCTGATCAGCAGTTGTTTAATGGTCTGTTTAAAACAAAAAAAAATCTGGACAGAAGGATAGGTGTTATGATCGTTCTGTGCCCACAAAAACGCAATGTTTGGCTATGTGCCCATGGGAGCTCGCACCTGCGGATATATCAACAGGTACGTCCACAGGTTTCCCGCAGCAGCTCCCTGGAATCCACAGCTATACATAGCTGCGGGATTCCAGCGAAATATCTGCGGAAAACCTGCGGACATTCATGCGACCTACCTGCGGAATTCCTGACCTCCATCTCCATAGTGGAGGGCAAGGATTTCCGCAGGAATAATTGACATGCAGTTATGTGCGGCTGCGAGACATCCACAGCATATTCTGCATCCGCACATACTGTAGCATGGATGTGGCGCCCCTGACCTGGTCAGGGACCACTGAGTACTGCACCCATGCTGGGAACAGTACAATACAGGTAATCCAGAAGGCTGACCGGGGTGTGGAACACAGGCGCATAGTGATCAGGTCTCACACATGTACCCATGAGAGGACCCCTGGGGATCCCAGGAGGGGGAAAAGCCTTCACCTTCACTGGAATAGTGGAGGGGGCCAAAAGCCTCCATCTCCTCTCAAGGGGTGTGGTAAGAGAGTCGGGTTGCTAGGTGGCGTAGGCAAGAACAGGAGAGGAGGGGCAGTGAGCCAGAGCAGTGTAGAGTCCAGGGAGCTCGAGTGAGGAGCAGATCCCTGGGGCTGTGCAGTCTGACAGCGCCCGCGCAGTGGCTACTGACGGGGGAGAACGGTCAACTAGGAGGGCTACCCGAAATCCATCTTCAGCTAAAGAGAGAGCACGGAGTGGGAAGTAAGGAGACTGCTAGAGAGTACCAGGCCCAAACGGGCGGCAGATCCCGAAGCGGAGATAGATCCAGCTTTCTTTTGCTAAACCTGCCGGTGTGGGGCTCTCAAAGCCCACGCCACAACACCACAAAAGCCGCAGCCACGTAGCCACAGTTAGGGCCCATAGGTCACAGGAGGCAAGCAGCTGGAGTGGCCTGGTCCAGGCGACAAGCAAACGGCAACCGAAGGGGAGAGAGGCTGCAGCATCTTCCCTGGGTGACCCCCATAGGGACTCAAAGTCGGGGTTACCCCAAACCACCAAGGGCTAAGGAAGGCGAGTTAGTAGTCACCCTCACAAGTCAGCCTGAAGGACACCTGGTTCCCACTTGGTTCATCCCAGCTACGCCCGGGTCACTCACCCTGCCATCAACTGTGAGTAAAAACCCTGAAAGACATCCTGCCTGTGTTGAGTCATTCTGCGCCTTGTGGTACTACGCACCTACACAGGGCCCTGGGGCTTGCCTCACTCTCAGGAGGCTACTACAACTGGCTGCACCCACCATCAGCCCCAGGCATCCCTTAACCTGCAGTGGCGGTCCCCACTGACCGCAAATCTGAGAGTGGCGTCACGACAAGAAGAAGATCTCCTACCTGTGACCAGATCCAGCTGAGTGGAGTCCCTGAAGGTAATGCACCGACACAACACCTGTGGGGCTTCACATGGACACTCCCCATGTCCCATAGGATAACATGGGGAGTGTCTGTACTTGCTAAAACCTGCGGATTTATCTAGAAAATCCAGATAAATCTGCAGGTTTTCCATGGCAAAATCCGCGGGTACAGAGTCCTGTGGGCACATAGCCTTAGTGACATAATATCATCTGTTTACACAGTTGCCTGCCTAAAATTTACTGCATTTGATGAACAAGTGTTTTGCCTGTTCAGCTGGTGATTAAAGGCCTTTTTAGATGGGCATCTTACAAATGCTATGTCCTCATTTATCATCTTGTCTAAATGGGTCTTAAGGATGGGTGAAGATGAGCAAAATTATATTCATAGCTGATAGGAAAAATCCAATTTTTTTAATGCTTTTACAACATTTTCACATTCCATATTATCAAAGCCATCTATTATACCAATTATACGAGGGACTGAAACAGGGAAAAAACAACACAACTGGTCATCATAACCAATTTGTGTCCGAAGAAGAGACAAACTATATTACCACACATTATCATAACACCTCCATGTCACGAACAGCCGGGGATGTCATGCAGACAACCCACCGCTGTAAACAATCTGTCAAGAACAGCCAGGGGGGTCATGCGGATGTCCCACCGCTGTTCATCAATCTGTGATAAAACCGCAACTTGCAGCCCCACCCTTACATCTATTATACGTCGGAGCCACGAGATATGACCTCGTCACTTCTGCCAACACGTGACATTCTGCACCCCCAAAGGGTACATAAGGTCAGCTTGACACAGTGTTACACTGACACCTCCTTGTCCTTGCAGGCACAGGGAGACATGGGGAGGGAGACAGAGTGGGCTGCACAACCGCTGGCGCGATACCCCACTCGCTCACAACCCAAACAGACGCTTTTCACTAGCCCCAGTGAAACAGGATTCTGCTGGTCTGGTATTCTGCCACCAGTTCCTTGTTAGATATAAGCCTGATCCATTAGCAGGATTATATCGGGCCAGAAACCAGCCCGGGTAGCATGTAATACTAAACCAAGTGCACAGACATGAGACTCGTGGATTGAGATAAAAGAACAACCCAGAATTAAATTATATATTTAATCGCCTTAAGAGCACACTAGATAAAACAATATATAAGATGAATTTACAAAGGTTATGGTCAGAAATGCAGTTAGAAGTAAGATATAGGTGCAAGCAGATGTACATAGGAATCAGTTACCGGTTTCCTTGTGGTTAGGTCTAGTGCTGGCTCGGCACAGGGGAGGCGCTGTGGAGTCACTGGTTTCTCTCCACACATTTACTGGATGTGACCTCTCTGAGAAGAACCACCTACAAAATGTCTGCTTTGGTTTTTAATAACCCAATTACCTCACACCTGGTGACCTGACAGTGCTGGACATGGGCTGTGCCTTCAGGTTCCAGAAAATTATGGAATGGCAGTTTTCCTCATATCTCCGCCTCTGAGCGTCCCATTGGGAAGATAATTACCATCATGTTTCCAATTTTGATTTTATCTACCTATAACTAGGAAATATAATGGGTCTAATTGTCTTCTCTCGGCTAGTTATTAATTTTGGGCTGATACGCATGTCCCACAATTAAGGAAAAATATGGGTTACATTTATCTCACTGTCCTGGGGCCGTAAATTTGCCTGCCATATTTGTGGGAGCTACACACACTTTAATTTTATACTTTTTACCTCGGAGCCAGACTGCTAGATCCCTATGAAGCCTCTCTGAAACTAGCAATTGCCCGCCCACTTCCCTAACTGAATTACTTTTAGCACCAGGGGGTCTGTTCTGCTCAGAGGCTTTTTCCTCCCTATAATTAACTTTGTTACCTACCATTTGTTCCAGAATCTTGGTATTGGATTTCTATCCTGGATATGGTGACCTATTGCTGCAGGTCAGGGTGTATGGAAATATGTATAATTGGCAGTTGTCTGGCATGTATTGATATGCCAAATTCCTTACAGTACATACAACTATATTAGATTTTGGATTTAATGCCTTAAAAATGTCTATATAAAATTATTTCATGTTTTTCTTTTGTTGTAGGGTGGAGCTTTCTACTTCATAGAACACGTGGCCGATGTAAATGAATCCAGCTGGATTAGTTTTTTTCAGAAAGTGTTGAATCCATCTTGGAAGTTGATTTTTGATGGATGTAGCATAAGAAATACTACCTGGAAAGACCTGGAGAATGCTAAATTCTCAGAGCTGAATCTGCGTCACATAACTGCTCCGATATCTATGACTCTTGCTAAGCCTCATATTATTGGATATGCTGTGAAATAAATACATATATGAGATCACTCTGGTTAAGTTTTTATTCATTTGAGCAAATTACGCTTTGACATCGTTGTTAGGCTTCATTCACAAGTCCGATTTTTCCACGTACAAAAATAGTCGATCTATTATTGTGATTAGAGTTTGACCAAAATGTGGTACAAGTATCATCCAATTTTCTTGTACCGTGGAGGAATAATGAAATACGTTTCCCCGTACCTTACTAGATTGTATTAATAAGTCAAATTTAATATGTTCCTTTTGAGAAAACCCAACTGTTTCACTCTAAGATCAAAAATCCTCGCGAACTCTCGAGTTATCGGCATGCATATCAAAACTCAATAATTTTCAATTAATTTGACCTCTCCTCATGCACTCGCATGATACAATTTTCTCGGCCGAGAGACTGGTATCGATGAGCTGGATAATGTTTGGTTTTTCTTGGGAAATCTTCTTTATGGCTGCTCCTCAATTAGAACCAGTGACCTTTCGCTTGGGAATCAACCTAATAAAACACTGAGCTATTAGGGAATGTCAGAACAGATTGAAATTTGTAGCATTCATGAAGAAAAAAAATTTCAAACATCTACAATTCAGTAACATGACAATAATCTGCATAACTAATCATATGCTAAATAGTTACAAGTCAAATTTATTTGTGAGATAGCCAAGATGATTGTCTATAAAATGAAGGTAGTCTGATGCTCAAATACAGTTAGGTCCAGAAATATTTGGACAGTGACACAATTTTCGCGAGTTGGGCTCTGCATGCCACCACATTGGATTTGAAATGAAACCTCTACAACAGAATTCAAGTGCAGATTGTAACGTTTAATTTGAAGGTTTGAACAAAAATATATGATAGAACTTGTAGGAATTGTACACATTTCTTTACAAACACTCCACATTTTAGGAGGTCAAAAGTAATTGGACAAATAAACTAAACCCAAACAAAATCATTTTATTTTCAATATTTTGTTGCAAATCCTTTGGAGGCAATCACTGCCTTAAGTCTGGAACCCATGGACATCACCAAACGCTGGGTTTCCTCCTTCTTAATGCTGTGCCAGGCCTTTACAGCCGCAGCCTTCAGGTCTTGCTTGTTTGTGGGTCTTTCCGTCTTAAGTCTGGATTTGAGCAAGTGAAATGCATGCTCAATTGGGTTAAAATCTGGTGATTGACTTGGCCATTGCAGAATGTTCCACTTTTTTGCACTCATGAACTCCTGGGTAGCTTTGGCTGTATGCTTGGGGTCATTGTCCATCTGTACTATGAAGCGCCGTCCGATCAACTTTGCGGCATTTGGCTGATTCTGGGCTGAAATTATATCCCTGTACACTTCAGAATTCATCCGGCTACTCTTGTCTGCTGTCATCAATAAACACAAGTGACCCAGTGCCATTGAAAGCCATGCATGCCCATGCCATCACGTTGCCTCCACCATGTTTTACAGAGGATGTGGTGTGCCTTGGATCATGTGCCGTTCCCTTTCTTCGCCAAACTTTTTTCTTCCCATCATTCTGGTACAGGTTGATCTTTGTCTCATCTGTCCATAGAATACTTTTCCAGAACTGAGCTGGCTTCATGAGGTGTTTTTCAGCAAATTTAACTCTGGCCTGTCTATTTTTGGAATTGATGAATGGTTTGCATCTATATGTGAACCCTTTGTATTTACTTTCATGGAGTCTTCTCTTTACTGTTGACTTAGAGACAGATACACCTACTTCACTGAGAGTGTTCTGGACTTCAGTTGATGTTGTGAACGGGTTCTTCTTCACCAAAGAAAGTATGCGGAGATCATCCACCACTGTTGTCATCCATGGACGCCCAGGCCTTTTTGAGTTCCCAAGCTCACCAGTCAATTCCTTTTTTCTCAGAATGTACCCGACTGTTGATTTTGCTACTCCAAGCATGTCTGCTATCTCTCTGATGGATTTTTTCTTTTTTTTCAGCCTCAGGATGTTCTGCTTCACCTCAATTGAGAGTTCCTTAGACCGCATGTTGTCTGGTCACAGCAACAGCTTCCAAATGCAAAACCACACACCTGTAATCAACCCCAGACCTTTTAACTACTTCATTGATTACAGGTTAACGATGGAGACGCCTTCAGAGTTAATTGCAGCCCTTAGAGTCCCTTGTCCAATTACTTTTGGTCCCTTGAAAAAGAGGAGGCTATGCATTACAGAGCTATGATTCCTAAACCCTTTCTCCGATTTGGATGTGAAAACTCTCATATTGCAGCTGGGAGTGTACACTTTCAGCCCATATTATATATATAATTGTATTTCTGAACATGTTTTTGTAAACAGCTAAAATAACAAAACTTGTGTCACTGTCCAAATATTTCTGGACCTAACTGTATGTAGTGGATGGTAAGATATAGAGCCTGAAAGTAAAATGTTCAAGACATTGTTACCCTTTTGTTCATCACTGTATATCCAAGGTCTGAACAGGACTTCCTATCCCCTCCTTTCCTTCCTGCCCCATTCCTTTCCTCTCCTCTCTCATTCCTCTCTGAACCCAGGTTCAACCCTGTTGTTTCTCTTTCACAAAATGAATGTTGACATTACACCATAGTTAATTTACATACTTATTGTCTTTTTAAACATTCAAAATAGAGATTATAAATAAAAAATTCTCCAACTTCTCCTTTTTGACAGATGTCATCCAAGTGCGGTTCAATTTTTATACGGACCTTTGAATTGCATTTCTGAGTCTGATCTGAACTTTGTATCAAAACTGGACAGGTCTCTGAGGTATTCCATAGACCCAATTGTCTGCGAAAAATTATGGACATGTGACTGGCCCAATAGACTATTACATATATGCGTACTATCTTTGAATACCATGGAATGTGGTGATGTGAATGAGGCATTACAAATAAATTTGTGTTATTCAATTTACAGTACTGACAAAAAGTTAGGGATATTTGAGTTTTTGAGTTCTTTTCAGATGAACTTAATGTGACTTTCTCTAAACTCTTGAATGCACATGTTTACTGTTTCAGTAGTTTCGGACTGCCATCAATAGCTTGCAACAGAGATACAGTGAGACTGGAAGAGTCACAGAAAGGCAAAGAATTAGGCGTCCTTTGGCCACATCCCACAGTGATGACTGCTGTGAACAATGTCCTTTGAAACCAAATGATGAATGCCTCACAACTCTAGGCATATTTAACTTAGGTGAGAAGCACTTGTCACATCAGACCATTTACATCAGCGTGGTCTGTGTGCTAGACGACCTGCAAGGGTACCGGACCACACCAGGCACAGGCATCATTGTCTTGCTGGACAAGGGACCAGTGAGCCTCAGTGTTGTTCACCAATAAAAGCCAATTCACGCTGAGCAGAAATTATAACCACCAACAATGTTGGAAACGTCAACTAGAGTACTATACATCAGCAACTGTCGTCACCAAACGAGCCTTTGGTGGTGGTGTTAGTGTGGGCAAGTGTTTCTAGTATATACAGAACTTCCCTACACTTTATGAATGGTACAGTCACAAGTTCCTACTACTTCAATAACATAATTAATCCAGTCATTGGGCCTCTGCATGAATAACACAGGCCTAATTTCATCTTCATGGATGACAATGCACCAACTGATCGAGGTTGCATCATTAGAGAATGGCTACTGGAGAATGGGGTACCTCAAATAGAGTGGCCTGAACTGTCTCCAGACCTCAATCCCATAGAAAAACTCTGTGCCTCAAAACCTCAAGGACATGAGGGCCCCACACATCAAGAATAGTGGGATACCAAGCCTCAGAAGACAATAACTCCACTTGTGAATAGCATGAGATATTGTTCTCAAGCTGTAATTGATGTTCAAGGCTACACAATTAATTGAGACATTGACATTTTTGGGGGCATACTCACCACTGTTGTTGTTTTTTGTTTAAATTGTTACAGATGAGGAAATCACTATTGCATGTTCCAGCAATCTATCCTTTCTGGGCATCACCGAAACATGGCTGACACCATCCAACTCTGCCTCCCCAGCTGCACTATGCTACGGTGGCCTGCACTTCTCCCACACTCCTCGCCCTGGGAATAGACAAGGTGGAGGAGTGGGCCTCCTTCTTTCTAACAACTGCAGCTTCACCACAATCCCACCTCTACCCTCCCTTGTCCTGCCTTCCTTTGAAGTGCACTCTGTCCGAATCTATTCGCCCTCCAACCTCCAAGTGGCTGTCATATACAGACCCCCAGGCGCTACCACTGCCTTCCTCGACCACTTCTCTGCCTGGCTTCTACACTTTCTCTCTGCTGACATTCCCACCATCATCATGGGTGACTTCAACATCCCCACTGACCCCCGCCAATCAGCTGCTTCCAAACTCCTCTCCCTTGCTTCGTCTTTTGGCTTAACTCAGTGGTCCACCTCTGCCACCCACAAAGATGGACACACACTAGACCTTATCTTCACCCGCCTCTGTCCCCTTTCTGACCTCACAACTTCACCCCTCCCCCTATCTGACCACCATCTTCTGACCTTTTCAGCCCTGTCCTCCTCACCTACCCCCCCTGTCCAGCACCTAGCACATCCCTGCAGAAACCTTGCACACCTCAATATGCACACCCTCGCCGACTCGATCCTTCCACTGTCCTCCATACCGTCCCTCCACGACATAGACAGGGCCACCACTTTCTACAACACCACTCTCACATCAGCTATTGATTCAGTCACTCCCCTTGTGCATGGCAGAGTGAGACTAATCAATAGACAGTCCTGGCACAACAACCTCACTAAAAACTTCGGCAAAGGTCTAGGGCTGCAGAGCGGCGGTGGAAGAAAACGCAATCCCAGGATGACTTCACCACATTCAAAAATGCAATTCACACATTTTGTTCAGTCCTCACCTCCACTAAACACGATTACTTCAGAAACCTCATATCCTCTCTAACACACAACCCCAAACAGTTATTCAACACTTTCAACTCCCTCCTTCGCCCACCACTGCCCCCTCCAATCTCCCTCATTTCTGCAGAAGACTTTGCCACTTATTTCCAAGAAAAAATCGACCTAATAAGGCAAGTCTTCTCTGCTCAGCCACCACAACCCCTTCATATAACTGACCACTGCCCCTCTCCCATAAACTTCCTCCCCACCATCACCGAAGGAGAGCTTGCACGTCTTCTCTCAAAAGCGCACCTCACCACCTGCGCACTTGACCCCATGCCATCCCACCTCCTCCCCAACCTCACCACCATCCTTATTCCACCCTTAACCCATCTCTTCAACCTATCTTTAACGACTGGAACCTTCCCCTCTGCCTTTAAACATGCAACAGTCACACCTATTCTAAAGAAACCTTCCCTCGATCCAACCTCTACTACCAGCTATCGCCCCATATCACTACTCCCACTTGCCTCAAAACTCCTGGAACAGCATGTATATGCTGAACTTTCCTCCCACCTCTCCTCTAACTCTCTCTTTGACAACCTACAGTCCGGCTTCCGTCCACATCATTCTATCATTCTAGCGAAACTGCCCTGACTAAAATTACGAATGACTTGCTTACTGCCAAAGCTAACAAGCACTTCTCTATATTCCTACTTCTAGACCTCTCCTCAGCCTTCGATACCGTTGACCACTCCCTCCTATTACAGACCCTCTCTTCCCTTGGTGTCAGAGACCTTGCCCTCTCTTGGATCTCTTCATACCTCTCAAAATCGCACTTTCAGTGTCTCCCACTCTTACACAACCTCTTCTTCCCGCCATCTCTCTGTTTGGAGTCCCTCAAGGCTCTGTCCTAGGACCCTTACTTTTTTCTATCTACAAATTTGGCCTGGGACAACTCATAAACTTCCATGGCTTCCAATACCACCTATATGCCGACGACACCCAGATCTACCTCTCTGGCCCAGATGCCACATCTCTGCTGTCCAAAATCCCGAAATGTCTATCTGCTATATCCTCCTTCTTCTCCTCTCGCTTCCTAAAGCTCAATGTGGCCAAAACTGAACTAATCATCTTTCCTCCATCTCACCTACACTCTCCACCTGATCTACCTATTACAATAAATAACACCATGCTCTCGCCAGTACCCAAAGTTCGCTGCCTCGGAGTGACCTTTGACTCTGCCTTATCCTTCATACCACACATCCAATCCCTCACCACCTCCTGCCGTCTTCAACTCAAAAATATTTCCAGAATCCGCCCCTTCCTCAATTCGCAATCTACTAAAATGCTAGTGCATGCCCTCATAATCTCCCGCCTCGACTACTGTAACATCCTCCTCTGTGGCCTCCCTGCCAACACGCTCGCCCCTCTCCAGTCCATCCTTAACTCTGCTACCAGACTGATCCACCTCTCTCCTCAATACCACCCCGCTTCTCCCCTCTGCATGTCTCTCCACTGGCTCCCAATCTTCCACCGTATCCAATTCAAACTACTAATACTGACCTACAAAGCTGTGCATAATCTTTATCCTCCGTATATCTCCGAACTAATCTTCCACTACACTCCAACACGTCACCTCCGGTCCTCCCAAGATCTCCTTCTCTCCTACTCTCTCATTCGCTCCTCAGGCAACCGACTCCAAGACTTCTCCCGAGCATCCCCAGTCTCTTGGAACTCACTGCCTCAACACGTCAGACTATCCCCTACCCTTGCAAACTTCAAACAGAACCTGAAAACCCACCTGTTCAGAAATGCCTACAATCTACAATTAACTCACTGCCGCCTGACCACTGTGCGGAGCTGCCGCCCGACCACCGTGCGGAGCTGCCGCCCGACCTACACCCCACCTATTGTCTCCTCCCCATAACCCTATAGAATGTAAGCTCACAAGGGTAGGGTCCTCTTCCCTCTGTACTAGTCTGTCTACTTAACTTGTATATGTATTTTGTATGTAACCCCCTTCTCATGTACAGCACCATGGAATTAATGGTGCTCTATAAATAAATAATAATAAATAATAATACTTAACTGCCCTACTTTCATGATAAAATATCACTGTAGATTGGATTTTTTACATTTCATATCAATTTCACCTGAAATCCAAATATTGTTAATTTAGCTGTTTGTGAGTTGTATATGTCTTGTGTTTCTTTAAATATAGTAATTGGCAAATTTTATTATATCCTGTTTGTAAACCTCTAAACATAAAACTGGCATCACAATTAAATTTCTACTGATTATTGTAACTCATACCTTTGCTATATTGATTAGTAATGTTTATTTATTTATTTGTTTGTTTGTCCGTTTTATTTCCTACTACTATTGTAATTTTTGGTCCCCAGGGAGGTTTAATAAAATTTTGGATAGTGATGTAGTAAACATTATGTCTGCTTGTTTCTAATTCATCACAAATTATCAGAATCCCTTTCATATTTGTAGATGAGATATATATATATATATATATATATATATATATATATATATATATATATATATATATATATATATATATATATATATATATATACACACAAATTAACAGTTATTATATCTTCCTAAGGCCCCTTTCACACGTCAGTGATTCTGGTATGTTTGTGCTTTTTTTTAAACGTACCAGAATCACTGACATACGCAGACCCATTATAATGAATGGGTCTGCTCACACGTCAGTGATTTGTCACTGCACGTGTCTCCGTGCGGCGTACCCGCGTGTGCGTGTTTGCTGCACGGAGACATGTCCATTTTTTTCTGGCATCGCTGATGTTCCACGGACCACGCAGTGGTGTGGTCCGTGAAACACGTGCCAGAAAAAAACGTGCTTTTAAAATAAAAAACATTTTAACTCACCCGGCGTCCAGCGATGTCCTCTGCAGCCCGTCCTCCCTGCTCCTTCTGTGCCGGCTGATTACTGTCGCGCATATTCATTATGCGCGACACAGCCGACCCGGAAGCAGCTGCTGCGGGGGTCACCGCCGGCCGGATGCTGCATCGCGGGAGCGATCAGCACCATGGACAGCGGGAGCGGGCGCAGGTGAGTGAATCTCTAAGTGCAATCACGGGCCACGGAGAACGGAGCCCGGATTGCACTTAGACAACCCACGTGTGCCGTGATTTTCGGCACACGCAGGGACATGTGCGTGTTTTACACGCCAGTGAAAAACGTCAGTGTTTTTCACTGACGTGTGAAATGGGCCTAACACAGCTTTTGGACAGAAAAGCTGTAGATTTGAATGGTGGCTTATTATGTGCAGGAGATCAGAGGATTTGGGCCACGTGCATACATTTAGTATTTGGTATCACCAAATACTGAACGGGTGCATATGGCATTAGAGGAAAAAAAAACAAAATCACAAAAAATAAGTGAATAAAAAAAGTAAAACAAGCAGTGTATGTACGTTGTTTAATCCCTTATCGTCGGCTGATCTGCTCAACCCACTTGTCCCTTTAAGGGTAAGAACCCACTTTGCATTCACCTACTTGCAGTTCTAAACGCACGTTTTGGACTTAATTGGTTTGACCAAAGTTGCCTTTTCCAGAAATTTATCGCTAAAAATGCATGCGTATTTACCGCGTTTTAGATGCGTTTTCAGCGCTTTTTACATGCTTTTCCACCTGCGTTTTGACAGATGTGTTGTGAACATCAAGACACTGCTAATTAAAGTTTATTCTGTCAAACACAATGAAAAAAGAGAAAAAAAAAGAAAACTTATAAAATTAAAGAAATTAGAAATATTTAATAACATTATAGCGGTAATATACCATTTTTTTGAAAAATAGCAATAAATTATTAATTTGCTTTAATTTAATTGTCGGACTATGTGTGTGTGTGTAAAGGGACATATGAAATCATTATTTTGATGTCAAAAAAGCATGTGTTTTGGTAGTCCAAAACGCATGTTTTCTGCACATAAAAAGCAGGTAAAACGCAGGAATTTGATGGAATCTTGGTTTTTGCCATTTCTCATTGACTTCAATGTTAGCAAAACGCAGCCCAAATGGCAAAAACAACTGACATGCTGCTTCTTTGAACGCATGGTTTTTGCCACACAATATGCAAATTAAACGCTGTGTTTTAAAACGCAAAGTGCGGTCAGGAAATCATCATTTTTCATTGACTATCATGGAACACCAAAACGCATGCCTTTTGGCATGAAAACGCTGCAGCTCAAAACGCTGCAGAAATGCAGGTAAAAACGCAAAGTGCGTTCTTACCCTTACAGCCATGGGCTGATTGCCGATCCACCCACAGCTGTTAACCAGTTAAATCCCACTGTCAATCTTTGGGAGCAGGCGTTCGTAGGAGATCATGATTTCTGTTGTACCAAGCGGTGCTGGAACTAGTAAAAACAGTAAAAAGTATAAAAAAAAGGAAAAAAAACAAATAAACACCAAAAGTTTAAATCACTCCTTTTTGACTCACTGAAAATAAACCTATTTTAAAAAAAAAATGAGAAAAAAATGTAATAACATGAAATAAAAACATTGTATATGCACCTAAATAATATAAATAAAACCTCAGCTCAGTGTGCAAAAAATAAGACCTCTCTCATGCAAAGATCCCAAAAAGTGAAAGCGTTATGGCTTTCGGGCACTTGACACAAGAAAATGTTTTAGCTTTTTGTTTTTTTCAAAATTTAAAAAAAAAAATAAAAAATGTCACCACTTAAATAAAACTAACACTATATTTATGTAAACAAACAGACCAGTAGAATCATACTGACAGGTCAGTTTATTGGTAAAATGAACGCTGTAAATAAAAATAAAACAAAACAGAAAACAATTGCAGAATTTTGATTTCTTTGCTACTTTGCCACACTTGGAATTGTTTTTCCCACTTACAATCATATGATAAAACAGATGGTATAATTCAAAAGTACAACTCATCCTGCAAAAAAACAAACCCTCAAACAGCTATATGGACGGAAAAATAAAAAACTTACGGCTCTTGGAATAAGGGGAGGAAAAAATGAAAGCGCAAAAACGAAAAATTGCCTGGTTCTTAAGGGGTTAATATGTCTCTTTAGGAAAGATTATTTTCCTTTTGGCCTCAAAAGAAAAACTTGGCTAAAAATCAATAAAAAAAAGGGGGTGTCTGATGCTTAACCCCTTAACAACAAATTACCATAAGCCGCAGACAGCTCCCACATTATGATGTAAAGGAATTGTTCAAGAGCTGTTGTTTCCAAAATGGGGTCACTTGTGGGAGTTTCTGCTGTTTTTTGCATCTGCAATCTATTCTAGCAAAAACTGTGCTCCAAAATGGTGCTCCATATCCCCCGAATCCTGCTCTGTGCCCAAAAAATAGTTTCCCCCCACTTATGGAGTATCAGCATACTATGGAGAAATTGCACAATAAATTATGTGATCCATTTTCTTCTGTTACCATTTTTAAAATTAAAAAAGTGGACCTTCAACATCTTCATTGAAGAAATCTAATATTTAATTTTCATGGTCCAGTACTATGTGACGCACCAATAGGTTCAAGATGCTCACCACACTCCTAGACAAAATTACTTGTGGGGTGTAATTTTCAAAATGGGGTCATTGGGGGGATTTCTGCTGTTCTAGCACCTCAATGGCTCTGTTAATGTGACATGGGACCGGCAACCCATTCCAGCAAATCTACCCCTCAATATGGCGCTCATTCCCTTCTGAGCTTTACACTGTGATGGAAATTAGTTTCTGATGACATATGAAGTTCTGGTGTACTCAGGGAAAGTTGTGTAACAAATTATGTGGTCCATTTTCTCTTATTACAGAGAATTTTAATTTTCATGGTCCAATATTCTAAAATTCTGTGTAGCACCAATGGGGTCAATATGGTCACCACATCCCTAGATAAATTCCTTGAGGAGTATAATTTACAAAACAGTGTCACTTTTGTTTTTATTTTTCTGTTTTGGCACCTTTATGGTTTTCAAATGCGACATGGCATCCACAATCTATTCCAAACAATTTTGCACTCTAAAGCCTGTTTACACGTTACGATTTTGCATACGATATCGTATGCGATCGTAACCGCCCCCATCGTATGTGCGGCACGTTCAATTTGTTGAATGTGCCGCACAAACGATTAACCCCCGTCACACGTATTTACCCGTCCATACGACCTCGATGTGGGCGGCGAACGTCCACTTCCTGGAGTGGGAGGGATGGTCGGCGTCACAGCGACATCATGCGGCAGCCGGCTAATAGAAGCGGAGGGGCGGAGATGAGCGGGACGTAAACATCCCGCCCACCTCCTTCCTTCCTCATTGTCGGCCGGGAGCCGTGGGACTCAGGTAAGATCTGTTCATCGTTCCCGGGGTGTCACACACTGGGATGTGCGCTACCCCGGGTACGATGAATAATCTGACGAAATCATGAGAAATGAACGACGTGCGTGCGATGAACGTTTTAACGTTCAATCGCCATCGCACGTACCTGTCACACACTACAATGTATCTTACGAGGCCGGTTGTGCATCACTTACGACGTGACCCCGCCGACACATCGTAAGATATATTGTAGTGTGTAAAGCGGCCTTCAAAATCAAATACTGCTCCTTTCCTTCTGAGCCCTGCCATATTCCCAAACAGTAGATTTCAACATCTTTCATCGTACTCAGGAGAAATTAGAAAACAAATTGGGGGATACATTTTCTTTTGCTACCCTTGTCAAGATGACAAATTTGCGGCTACAGCAATATTTTCATGGTAAAAACCCCCCACAATATTCCATTTCCACGAGTCCATGTTATAAAATTCTACAAATTTAAATGCATATTAAATGTAAAATATGACGTATAGTCAGGGAATATATATACATATAGAATTCAAAAGTATTATTCCCAAAGTGCAAAATTTTATTAATATCAAAAAGGTGCTAAACACAGCAGTAGACAGCCAATGGTGATCTCTTTAGGCTATGTGCGCACTAGAAAATGGAATTTTCTCAAGAAAATTCCGCAGGTATTCAAAGATTACTGCACCGCGGTAAAAAACCGCGGCAAACCGCACCCGAAAACCGCATGTGGTTTGCCGCGGTTTGCTGCGGTTTTACCGCGGTATTGTTCGTGGTATTGCCGCGGTTTTGCCGCGTGCGGGTTGCTTTGTGCTTTATTGCATTCAATGCAATAAAGCACACTGAAAAAAAAAAAAGTCATTTCATTCTGAGATAGAGAAATAGACAGAAGAATAGATAGACAGACAGAGGGCTAGATAGAAGGATAGATAGATAGATAGATAGATAGATAGAGTTAGGTCCAGAAATATTTGGACAGTGACACAATTTTCGCGAATTGGGCTCTGCATGCCACCACATTGGATTTGAAATGAAACCTCTACAACAGAATTCAAGTGCAGATTGTAACGTTTAATTTGAAGGTTTGAACAAAAATATCTGATAGAAATTGTAGGAATTGTACACATTTCTTTACAAACACTCCACATTTTAGGAGGTCAAAAGTAATTGGACAAATAAACCAAACCCAAACAAAATATTTTTATTTTCAATATTTTGTTGTGAATCCTTTGGAGGCAATCACTGCCTTAACTCTGGAACCCATGGACATCACCAAACGCTGGGTTTCCTCCTTCTTAATGCTTTGCCAGGCCTTTACAGCCGCAGCCTTCAGGTCTTGCTTGTTTGTGGGTCTTTCCGTCTTAAGTCTGGATTTAAGCAAGTGAAATGCATGCTCAATTGGGTTAAGATCTAGTGATTGACTTGGCCATTGCAGAATGTTCCACTTTTTTGCACTCATGAACTCCTGGGTAGCTTTGGCTGTATGCTTTGGCTGTATGCTTGGGGTCATTGTCCATCTGTACTATGAAGCGCCGTCCGATCAACTTTGCGGCATTTGGCTGAATCTGGGCTGAAAGTATATCCCTGTACACTTCAGAATTCATCCGGCTACTCTTGTCTGCTGTTATGTCATAAATAAACACAAGTGACCCAGTGCCATTGAAAGCCATGCATGCCCATGCCATCACGTTGCCTCCACCATGTTTTACAGAGGATGTGGTGTGCCTTGGATCATGTGCCGTTCCCTTTCTTCTCCAAACTTTTTTCTTCCCATCATTCTGGTACAGGTTGATCTTTGTCTCATCTGTCCATAGAATACTTTTCCAGAACTGAGCTGGCTTCATGAGGTGTTTTTCAGCAAATTTAACTCTGGCCTGTCTATTTTTGGAATTGATGAATGGTTTTCATCTAGATGTGAACCCTTTGTATTTACTTTCATGGAGTCTTCTCTTTACTGTTGACTTAGAGACAGATACACCTACTTCACTGAGAGTGTTCTGGACTTCAGTTGATGTTGTGAACGGGTTCTTCTTCACCAAAGAAAGTATGCGGCGATCATCCACCACTGTTGTCATCCGTGGACGCCCAGGCCTTTTTGAGTTCCCAAGCTCACCAGTCAATTCCTTTTTTCTCAGAATGTACCCGTTGATTTTGCTACTCCAAGCATGTCTGCTATCTCTCTGATGGATTTTTTCTTTTTTTTCAGCCTCAGGATGTTCTGCTTCACCTCAATTGAGAGTTCCTTAGACCGCATGTTGTCTGGTCACAGCAACAGCTTCCAAATGCAAAACCACACACCTGTAATCAACCCCAGACCTTTTAACTACTTCATTGATTACAGGTTAATGAGGGAGACGCCTTCAGAGTTAATTGCAGCCCTTAAAGTCCCTTGTCCAATTACTTTTGGTCCCTTGAAAAAGAAGAGGCTATGCATTACAGAGCTATGATTCCTAAACCCTTTCTCCGATTTGGATGTGAAAACTCTCATATTGCAGCTGGGAGTGTGCACTTTCAGCCCATATTATATATATAATTGTATTTCTGAACATGTTTTTGTAAACAGCTAAAATAACAAAACTTGTGTCACTGTCCAAATATTTCTGGACCTAACTGTAGATAGTCCCTGTGAGCACACTCTGCATTTCTCACGGTCGGCAGTGAGTTCACATTACTGGCCGTGGAAAATGCCTTGTGGTTACCTCTGCTGTCTCGCTGCGAGGCTGCATTCAGCAGTGTCTGTGTCTGTCGCGGCTGGATGCAAGCATCGCAGGACGCCAGAGCTGTGGATTACGTCGGAGCTTTGTTTTGGGAGGGGTTAATAAAAGAGTGAACGAGGCTTGTTTGTGTTTTATTTAAAATAAAGGATTTCTCGGTGTGTGTTTTTTCACTTTACTTACGGGTTGATCATGTCAGCTGTCTCATAGACGCTGCCATGATCAAGCCTGGAGTTAATGGTGGTGATCCGCCACCATTAACTCCTTGTATTACCCTGACTGCCACTGCTACATGGCTGCAGGAAGAGCCGGGGACACTCCGGTAGTGCCGCATAATGCATGCGACAGTGCCGGGGCAGCTGCGGCTGATATTCTCGGCTGCGGGAGGGGGAGTGAGGCAGGGGACATTAACCCTGCCCCTCTCCCTCCCCAGCCTGAGAATACCGGGCCGCCGCTGTGTGTTTACCTCGGCTGGACGGTAAATATACAGCGGAGCCCACGTGTTTTGTTTTCTATATTTCCGTTTGCTTTCTATGTGTGTTCTATGTGTCTGTGTCT
Organism: Anomaloglossus baeobatrachus; assembly: GCF_048569485.1. Lineage (NCBI taxonomy): Eukaryota > Metazoa > Chordata > Amphibia > Anura > Aromobatidae > Anomaloglossus > Anomaloglossus baeobatrachus. Next base: position 673,876,272 of record NC_134354.1, read on the forward strand.
ATGTGTTCTATGTCTGTGATGTCTGTGTATGTCTGTGTCTGTGATCTCTGTGTGTTTACTCTCTGCACGGCTTCCTCTTCCTGTAATGACATCACTTCCCTGCAAAACCGCAGGCAAGCGATGTACATTACCGGAGGTAAACCGCGAAATACCGAAGGGAATAACGCAGGAAAACGCAGTGAACCGCACAGAATTTGCTGCCTGCGTTATTCCCTGCGGGATTTCACGATTACATTGGAGTCAATGGAGTGAAATCCTGCAGCGATGTGCGGAAAAGAATTGACATGCAATTGTTTTTGCTGCGGGAATCCCGCAGCAAAACATGCAGCTGTCAAAATCCGCCTAGTGCGCACAGAATTTTTTTCCAATAGGTTTTGCTGGTGATTCACTGCAGAGATGTTATGAACATTTTCTGCAGCAAATCCGCAGAAAATCCGCGGCAAAATCCGGTAAGTGCGCACATAGCCTTAGATCTTCAAATTATTAGGTAATCTCTCCATCTGCTCCTGGATACCAGGGGCAGATTGGAGGATCCTAGATACAATCCATATAATTCATACAGATAACAGTTTGATACAAACAAATATATACATAGACCTAACTCAATGATAAGCCAATACTCAGCAGTATTAAGATAGACGGTTAGGGTCCTTATCAAAGAACCATTCCACTTTCGTGGGTAGATGAATTTGCTGTTGGCAATAATACAGCAGTCCTCAATATATTGTATACACCGTTGCATATAGATGGTAAGCCTGGAGATTTTGCTTCGACGCGTTTCCCCATAAACAATGGTTCTTCAGGAGGCCTGAGCAGTAGATAAAGGATGAAAAATCCAGTTCAGAGATACAGTTACATGTTAAACCAATCCTAGATAGTCCTGCCTTGGGCACAGTCAATGCTGTAAAGATTCCACCATCAGCATCAGCACAGGCACCGCCGCTCCAGCGGTCGGCGCGGCTCCAGCAGCGGGTTCAGGAGCAGACATCTTCCCGCTTCTCCCCCTTGGTCTTTTGCTGGCACTCCTCTTTCTGGCCTGTTAGTTTCGTTTGCTTTGCGGCCGTGTTCCCAGGGGGTGGGGCTTCGTCTTTCGCGCTCTTTTCGCGTGGAAGAAGACGCTGGGCTGAGATTTTTCGCGCCAAAATGGCGACCAAAATGGCGACTTCTGAAAAATTTCCAACGGATCACCGCTGACTGTCCAATACAAGGCGCACTTCCACAAGGTAAGTGGATGGGTAAGTATCCTGTTTGTGACACCAAGTTTTCGGGGTGTGCCGTCCTGTGCCAGCAGCAGACGCTGCTCGAGTCCAGACCTTCAGGGGTGGTGGCTCGAGGGTCCGAGTACCCCCCTTTGTGCTACGGTTTCCGAGTCGGTTCCCCGTGTCGGTATCGGTGGGCTACAACCCTGGCCCGGTCCACCTCGGTTCCACCAAGCCGTCTTCCAGTCTCCTGCTGACGGAGACCACCGTCTGCCTCCTAGCCAGTGGTACCACGGCTCCAACCCTGGCACCGTTCAACTTGAACTCTCTTTCCTGCTGCTGGGACTACACCTAGCCCCAGTTCCTCTCAACTTGAACTTCAACACTTTTCTGTCTACTTTCCCGCCCTGGGCTGTCTAAACCCCTGGGTGGCCGTGCACCAACCGCCTGGCCACGCCCACTGGTGTGTCTATCTGTCCCTAAGGGGGTGACTAGGGTTTAATGGTTTGCTGAATGTTTCCTAAGTGTGGGAAGATGTTATGCAGGGGCCTAATTGTGACTACCTGGATCCTCCAGGGCATCACACTTATGTGGCGCCCCAGGACCTGGTCGCCACAACAGCATTGCCCTCCCAAAGGGTTAATGCTGAGCCTGGAGGTAATTGGGAGGTCCATTGGCCAGCAAGTTTAACATCCAACGCAGTTCTCCCTCCGGCCAGCAGGGGGAGCTCTGAACCTGGGATTCCAGGGAGTATCCCCTTAAGTCTGATCTGGGGGAGGAAGTAGTGGTCAGTCTGTAGAGAGCAGTAGAAGTGAACAGACGCAGAGTGAGCTGTCCTGTGAATCTGGGGCCTAGAGCTAGAGTAGCTTGGCCCAGAGAAGCAGGAGTAGCTGAGAGGCAACGGAGAGACTCGGACATCGGAGTCTGTGGCCACCAGGGCTTAAACATACTCCCTGGTAGCCGAATCCGAAGGGCAGGAGAGCTGCAAGCACCTGGCCCAAAAACATCCCAAAAGCACAGCTGCAGCATCAAGGCCCGGTGTGGACTCCAGCAGAGAAGCACCAGAGAGAGGGCCTGCGCAGCCTGCTACAGAGGGAAAGTGACGTACCATCAGTCCCAGCAGCAAGAGGGCCATTGCTGGATTCAGAGAAGCAGGGTCCTATCATAACAAAGAAAAGCACAGGAGTAGGCCTCATACTCAGCTGGCCAGAAAGATCTCCCCAAGTACTTCCAGGCCGACCGGATCCCCATCACCACCTGTAATGGTCTCCCAGGACTGGACTGTTTCCAAAGTAAAAGAGGAAAAGGTAGAGACTGTTGTTTGTGCCTGGTTCTTTCATTGCCTGTCGGCCCTGCACCGTGTTAGCCACACAACCCCATAGACTTCCACAAGCACTAACAGGGTCCCCGGGGCTCCGCTCCACCTGTGGGGAGCAGTACCACCATTGCTGCTATAACATCACCCCGGAGGCCTCACACAGCAGCGGCGGCTTAATAGCCGCAGACCACAGGTGGCGTCACGAACACAAACTTTATTCATCAAGCCACATATTCTACTGACACCCACCAGGGCCACGGAGCCGGGCCAAGCCACCACTGACTACCACCGGACTAGTCCGACCCGGACCGGGTGTCCCATAGCCCTGGGGTGGGCGAGTCAATTTTGGCGTCACGAACAGGATTTCGTGCCCGGTCCCACCGGGTACTGTGCGCCTGAAGAATTGCGCTTAAAAGACTGTGTTACTGCGTGTTTCACTGTTTGAAAACTGCCGCCGCCATTAGCCCCGCTGAGCGCAGGAAGAAGGGGAGCGTGCCTGACAAAGAGCGCGAAGGGAGCGCGCCATCAGAGCAGAGCGCTGTTAACCCCGCGCGACCCAGAAGGGAATTTGAAAAGTGAACGGAGCCTGGTAAGGTTAACTAAGGGGGAGGAAGATGTCCGACTCGGAGGGAGGGCAGGTGGCTGCCATAGCCCGAGACGCCGCAGCACCAGCCGAAGCAATCCCAGTCGCCGTCGCCCCAGCCCCCACTGTAGCGCCGGTAATGCCGATCACGATGCCGTACATCCCGGGAGCGGAGTGGCTGCCGCAGTACTCCGGGGAGTCCCATACCTTGAGCGACTTCAGAGAAAGTCTGCACAGCTTGTTCCGGGTGTATCCTCTGACTGAGAGCCAGAAGGTGGGCATATTAATGGGGCAGCTAGCCGGCGCGGCCCAGCGTGAAGTGAAGTCCTGGCCTGATATAGATAAAGGGACAGCAACCCAGATACTGGCCAAGCTAAAGAGTACTTTTGACACCCGCACCGCAGCAGAAATAAAGATGAGATTCTTTGGGTGCAAACAACGGGCCACAGACAGCATAAGGGACTATGCCTTAAACTTGCAGGAGGCCCTGAAAGCAGTTAAATAGGTGGACCCAGAGAGTGTACGTGAAGAACACAAACTCCTAACTGAGCAGTTCATAGAGGGGCTCCTGTCAGATGCCCACAGGACCCAGCTGCGTATTATGGTCCTGCAGAACCCTGCTCTGGACTTTGCAAAGTTTAAGGACCAGGCCATCCGGGTACTGAGAGAATCTACACCGAATGACCCAGTATCCCTCCGGCCTCTTGCTATCACGTACCCTGGGGTGGTGCCTGCAACACCAGCTGCTGCAGGGGCCGAGGCGCAGTCCTTGGAAAAGGATCCCACTGCAGAGCTCAGACAGCAGGTCCAGGAGTTGACCAAAACTGTAGCTGCCCTTGCCAAGACCGTGCAGTCTCTACAAGTGACCCCATCACCTGCAAGAATCGAGTTGGCCTCCAGCCCAGATGACGTCCCATGGATGCGACAGAGGAGGATTCCGCCGACCCGAGGCAGAGACACAGACCGGTATGATTCAACGGGACAACCGATCTGCCGCCGCTGCAGCCAGGCGGGCCACATTGCACGACACTGTCCTTTAAATGGGCCGAGCCTGGGGCCAGGAGCCGACCCCCAGGTGTAAGGAAGCCCGGCTCAACCCCCAGCCGCAGCAAGCATGTGGGAGGACGACCGGTCCTTCCTATTGTGCTGGATGGGATCCCTTTGAATGCTCTCCTGGATACGGGGTCCCAGGTAACAACCATCCCCTATAAACTGTACAAAAGATATTGGGCTGATTCAGACATTGACCATGGCCCAGATGATGATTTAACAATTGTGGCCAGTAATGGTCAGCCCTTGCCTCAAATTGGGTACAAAGAAGTAACCATTAAAGTGGGGCGGGTAGAATTGCCATGTCAGGGGATGATAATTGTAGATATTGATCGCAAAGAATCTGACCCACTGCTAACCATTGGTACAAATGTGATATAAAATTGTATTGCCGAAGTGATAATTTTGTTGCAACAGGCGTCTGAAACTGCCAGCTCCGGGCAGCAGCGTGCCCTACAGAGGGAGATCCGAGCCCTGATGAGGAGGCAGCAGGTAGAGCTGGCCGGAGGAGAAATTGGCAGTGTGAGGGTAAGTGACCCCCTCCCCATTGCAATACCCCCAAGAAGTGAAATGTTGATATGGTGTCGGGCAGCAATAGGCCTCAAGGGTCAGGACTACCATGCCTTGGTAGAACCGGTGTATTCAGACAGTAGGCCTGCAGTCCTGATAGCCAGAGGGGTAGCAGACGTCCGCAAGGGGAGAGTGCCCGTCCGTGTCCTGAATTGTGGGGAGGAGGAAGCCAAATTGCCCCGGAACGCCACTGTAGCAAAACTGTACACTGTCAGCAACAATACCATCAAAGCAGTGGAACCCTTGATCCCGTCCGACCAGGCGGAAGACAATGGCTCCAAGGGGCAGCTGGAAGACTGGTGCCAAAAATTACATGTGGGCACCGACTCCACCCCATCACACCAAAAGCATGGGGTTTACCGGGTGGTACAGGAGTACGAGCGGGTCTTCAGCAAACACTCCCTAGATTTTGGGCAGGTGAAAGGGGTTAAACATCAAATCCCCACGGGTGATCATCATCCCATTAAAGAGAGATACCGCCCTGTACCCCCCGCACAGTATCAGCGTGCCAAAGAAATGTTACGGGAAATGAAGGAGGCTGGGGTTATCAGAGATAGTTGTAGCCCCTGGGCAGCTCCACTAGTGCTCGTAAAGAAAAAAGATGGTACAATGAGAATGTGTGTAGATTACAGGCAAATTAACCGCATTACACATAAAGATGCTTATCCACTGCCCAGAATAGAGGAGTCACTAACAGCCTTAAAGTCAGCTAACTATTTCTCCACCTTGGATCTCACCAGTGGGTATTGGCAGGTTCCCGTGGCAGAGGCGGACAAGGAGAAGACTGCATTCACGACACCAATGGGCCTCTGTGAGTTCAACTGTATGCCATTCGGGCTCTGCAATGCCCCAGGGACATTCCAAAGGTTGATGGAGTGCTGCTTGGGCCACCACAACTTTGAAACCGTGCTGTGGTACCTGGATGACGTCATAGTCTACTCCAAGACTTATGAAGACCACCTGAGGCACTTAGCAGAAGTGTTTGAGTCCTTGTCGAAATATGGCCTGAAGATAAAGCCGTCCAAATGTCACCTCTTGAAGCCAAAGGTACAGTACCTGGGTCATGTGGTCAGCGCAGAAGGTGTGGCACCTGATCCGGAGAAAGTCACCGTAATCAAGGACTGGCCAAGACCCACCACGGTAAAGGAGGTGCGGTAGTTCCTTGGGCTGGTGGGCTACTACCGAAGGTTCAATGATGGTTTCACCAACATAGCAGCGCCCCTTCAAGATCTCCTGGTGGGCCAGCCAAAGCAGGCTAAGAAGCAGAGCCCTCCATTTGAATGGAGCAGCCAACTAGAAACATCCTTTGTCCGGCTGAAAGGGGCTCTCACGGGAGAAGAAATTCTGGCCTACCCTGACTACAGCCAGCCGTTTGTACTGTATACAGACGCCAGCAACGTGGGACTGGGAGCAGTTCTGTCCCAGGTGCAGGGAGGCAGAGAGAGGGTGATAGCGTACGCCAGTAGGAAGCTTCGGCCCACAGAAAGGAATCCAGAAAACTACAGTTCCTTCAAGCTGGAGTTCCTCGCTATTGTTTGGGCAGTGACTGAACACTTTAAGCACTATCTGGCATCGGCCAAGTTCACCATCTTCACGGACAACAATCCGTTGACACACCTGGCAACAGCCAAGTTAGGTGCGTTGGAACAGTGATGGATGGCCCGGCTGTCTAACTTTGACTTTACCATCAAGTATCGGGCTGACAAGAAGAATAACAATGCTGATGCGCTGTCCAGAATGCCTCACTTACCCGAGCCTGGAGAAGACCTGGATGAACTCGAAGAGATAGAGTTACCGGCTTTCCATCACCAAGGTGTTTCCCAGTGTGAGCATGCTGTAGGAGTGAAATGCTCGAGCCAGCACGAGGTCTCGGTCAACCCATTACTACACCATAATTGGGAAGAGACACAGAACGGTGACCCGGCCGTGCGATTGGTCAAAGAAAAGCTAGCACAAGCTGAGGCTCATCTTGGCCCAGATGCTCCAGAAGAAGCCCAGCAGTTGTGGAAGGAGAGGGGACGACTGTTCACCTATCAAGGCAAGCTCTGTAAGAGATATGTCAACTGGCGAACGAATGAACTCGTCTGGCAGATAGTGGTTCCGCAGAGGGATGCTCCAATGGTCTTAGCAGCTTATCATGATAATGCAGGACACTTCGGGTGGAAGAAGTTGGAGACCCTACTCCGTGATCAGTTCTACTGGGTGCACATGAGAAAGACAGTCGAGAAGTGGTGCCGAGACTGTGGTCCGTGTAACCTGAGGCGGAAAGATGATGCCAGCCAGAGGTCTCCCCTACAGCCAATTGTCACGAAGCAGCCCCTGGAGTTGGTGGCCCTGGACCACGTGAAGTTAACACCAAGCCGGTCAGGCTATGTGTACGCCCTCACCATTGTGGACCATTACTCTCGTTTCCTGGTAGTAGTGCCCGTGAAGGACCAGACAGCCAGAACAGCAGCGAGAGCATTTCAGGCCTACTTTTGTCGACCTCACGGTTACCCTGAAAGGGTACTGACTGATCAGGGTCCTGCATTCGAGGCAGAAGTGTTCCAAGAGTTCTGTAACATGTACGGTTGTAAGAAAATCAGAACCACACCGTACCACCCCCAAACCAATGGATTGTGCGAGAAGATGAACCATGTGGTTATTGACATGCTCAAGACTCTACCTTTGGAAGAAAGAAACCAATGGCCAAAAAAGTTACCAGATCTGGTAGACTTGTACAACCATATCCCGGTAAATTCGACCAACTGCAGCCCTGCTTACCTGATGCGAGCCAGACCTGGCAAGTTACCTGTAGACTTTGAGATGGGGACTGTGTCACCTGAGGCGGTTCAGGATATAGCGGATTGGGATACAGAGCGGCAGCAGCGGTACCGTAAGGTCCAGGAATGCGTAGAGAAGAGCCTGTCTCAAGCAAGAACGAGACAAGAGCAGCATTACAATCAAACAGCCCCAGCAACTCCCTTAGCACCTGGAGAACAAGTCCTCAAGAAGAAGCGGAGGACGCATAAATTGGATGATCAGTGGGAAAACGAGCCCTACACCATTATCCCCTCCAACTTTGACAATAGTAAGGTATGCCTCATAAGCAAGGATGAAGGCAAGACCTATCAAGCAATTTCTCGGGACCGCCTGAAAGCGTGCCCTGAACGGTGCAGAACCCAAAAAGAAGTAGAAGAAGTACAAGAAAGTCCCCAAAGTCAAGAAAAAGAGGGAGATGATCCAAACAATCCTTGGAAAATTCCCCAAAACTTGGACCCGAATAAACAATGCCATAGTGGTACCAGTCTTGACGTTCCCGCAGTTGGTCGAGCCAGAAACAGAAGAGGTTCCAGATCCACCTAAAGAACCGGCCGCTCCAACACGAGGTGACACGCCAGCAGTGGAACAGGAGGTTCAACCCCCTGCCAGTGGTGAACCTGCCGTACCCTTGGCGAATCTGAGATCCCGTAGGCAACCGACATGTATCCCTGTCAGGGTTAGGCCTACCAATCACACGGGGGGGGGCAGACACTCTAAGTAGTCAGGGACAAACCCCAGAGCTACGCCGGTCCCAACGTAGCACTCGGGGACAGCCCCCTCCAAGGTATAGAACATAGAAAGTAAAATACCTAACAGAATGTAAATAGTTATGTGAAATGTCTGTAATGTTGTGTATAAAATGCTTTTTTGTCTTAGGCGATTAAGTAAATGGACAATTGGGCCACTGGACTATGGGTGGCCAACACCTAAATTGTTCATAGTTAGCACCCGTGTGCTCAACACCCTTGAAGAAAAACCCGTCCGGCGTGCATAGAGTGGGGTCATCAATGCTCTGACGAACGCCCAGAGCCTACGTTGGGGGTTTGATCGCAGCGGGTCCCCCATGGAGCAGTGTAATGGACACCCGGCAGGGAGCCACACTGGACTCTTATAGTAGTGTTTAAGTTTGTAACGTTTAAGTAATGCGCCTCCCATAATGGGATGAGATGTTGTAACATGTTGTGTTTGTTTCCACAGTCCGGGAGTACTGAATTTAACTAAGGGGGAGTGTTTCGCCCCAGGACCTGGTCGCCACAACAGCATTGCCCTCCCAAAGGGTTAATGCTGAGCCTGGAGGTAATTGGGAGGTCCATTGGCCAGCAAGTTTAACATCCAACGCAGTTCTCCCTCCGGCCAGCAGGGGGAGCTCTGAACCTGGGATTCCAGGGAGTATCCCCTTAAGTCTGATCTGGGGGAGGAAGTAGTGGTCAGTCTGTAGAGAGCAGTAGAAGTGAACAGACGCAGAGTGAGCTGTCCTGTGAATCTGGGGCCTAGAGCTAGAGTAGCTTGGCCCAGAGAAGCAGGAGTAGCTGAGAGGCAACGGAGAGACTCGGACATCGGAGTCTGTGGCCACCAGGGCTTAAACATACTCCCTGGTAGCCGAATCCGAAGGGCAGGAGAGCTGCAAGCACCTGGCCCAAAAACATCCCAAAAGCACAGCTGCAGCATCAAGGCCCGGTGTGGACTCCAGCAGAGAAGCATCAGAGAGAGGGCCTGCGCAGCCTGCTACAGAGGGAAAGGGACGTACCATCAGTCCCAGCAGCAAGAGGGCCATTGCTGGATTCAGAGAAGCAGGGTCCTATCATAACAAAGAAAAGCACAGGAGTAGGCCTCATACTCAGCTGGCCAGAAAGATCTCCCCAAGTACTTCCAGGCCGACCGGATCCCCATCACCACCTGTAACGGTCTCCCAGGACTGGACTGTTTCCAAAGTAAAAGAGGAAAAGGTAAAGAGACTGTTGTTTGTGCCTGGTTCTTTCATTGCCTGTCGGCCCTGCACCGTGTTAGCCACACAACCCCATAGACTTCCACGAGCACTAACAGGGTCCCCGGGGCTCCGCTCCACCTGTGGGGAGCAGTACCACCATTGCTGCTATAACATCACCCCGGAGGCCTCACACAGCAGCGGCGGCTTAATAGCCGCAGACCACAGGTGGCGTCACGAACACAAACTTTATTCATCAAGCCACATATTCTACTGACACCCACCAGGGCCACGGAGCCGGGCCAAGCCACCACTGACTACCACCGGACTAGTCCAGCCCGGCACCAGGTGTCCCATAGCCCTGGGGTGGGCGAGTCACTTACACTGGGGGTTTCATGTAAATCTATTAAATACGTGATTCAGACAGAACTCCTGAAGGAACATTTCCTATAATCAGGCATATGGTGTTACTTTGGACTCAATCTGTCCAATTATCTGGCTGTGCCCATCTTTTTAGGTGTGCATAAAAGTAGAGTCGACCACCTTTTTTGTACTCATATTAAAAGATGAACAAAAGCCACAGAGAGTCCACAGTAACTCTGCTGCCTCATTAGTGAATGGATCCATCAGTGGTTTGACTTGAATCATGTATTTTGTAGATTTAGATGGAAACCCTGATGTAAGCACTCATCGTAGAGCACAGGATAAATGTGAACTGATACAATATGTTCTATACCCAAAAATGCCACCAATAAAAGCATATACTCAACCCACAAGAAATAATTCCCCATCCAAGTTCTTCATCTGTTAACAGAAATATGGGGGTTTTCACAGTACTTGTAGCACAAATGCTCTGGAAAAGTGCCATGACTCCTCGTACCCAAAAGAAATCCACTGAAATCTGCCCTCCCAAATCCAACTGCCCCCCTTCTCTTCTGAGCCCCACAATGAGCCTAAACTGTAGTTAGGGTCCACATGTTTGGTTTTTCTGTAGCGAAGAGAGTCCACTTAATTTACGGGGTGCAGGTCTCCAGTAGCTCAAGCTGTGCACAATGTACGGGAACTACAATGTACTTGGTACTACACTGGCAGATTTCCAATTTCACTCTGCAACATCCATTACTGCTTGTTTCTGGAAAGCAGCCATGGAGTCAAAATCATCACTACACCCATAGATGAATTCACAGAGAGGTGTAATTTCTAATTGTAATCACTTGAAGAAAATGTCTGCTCTTCTGGCACTTAAAGGCTCTGTATATGGAGTCCGCAAACTACTCTAGGAAAGTCGGCTCTCCAATAGTCAAATATAGCGCCTTCCCTCCTGAGTCTTGCCATGGAGTCAAACGGTACTGTACAGTCACATATGGGTTATTGTAACATTCACAAGAAATTGTGTAATAATTATGAGGTAATTTTTATCTATTTTCTTTTGTGAAAGTCTATAATTTGGGGCTAAAACATCATTTTAGTGACAAAAAATGTAATTATTTTTTCTTCACCGCCTAATGGTTTGTAAAATATGCACTTATGAAGGGTTCTACTGTTCTGGCACCTCAGGGGCTCTGCGAACGTGACATGGCACTCACAAACCATCCCAGCCAAATTTGCACACCGATAAGGTGCTCTTTTCCTTCTGAGCTTTGCACTGTGCCTGAAAAGTAGTTTCTGACCACATATCGGGTATTGGTGTACTCAGAAGAAAGTGCTTAACAAATTTCATGGTCCATTTTCAGCATAATTTGTGTTGAAAAAAGTAATATTTAATTTTCATGTTCCAATATTATAAAATTCTGTGAAGCACCAATGGGTTCAGGATGCTCCCCTAGATAAATTCCATCAGAGGTGTAGTTTCTAAAATAGTGTCACTTTTGGGGGGGGGGTTCTGCTCTTTTGGAACTTTGGAGACAATTTTGCACTCGAAAAATCAAACCCTTCCTTTCTGAGCCTTGCCCTGTGCCCAAATAAGAGTTTCTGACTACATATTGGGTATTTCTGTACTCAGGAGAAATTGCACAACCAATTATACATTCTTCTTTCTCCTATCACAGTTGTGAAAACGCAAAATTTGGAGGCTAAAGCAACATTTTTGTGTAAAAAAAATGTATTTTCCCATGATTGTTATAAAATTCTGTGAGCGTCATAAAATTCTCGGACGCAAATCCAGCTAAAGCAGGTGCTGGAGATGGCGGGTCCCTGATCCGGATCGTTATACCCCTGTGTGTATATATACGGTATATAGATATATATACAGTCATATGAAAACGTTTGGGCACCCCTATTAATGTTAACCTTTTTCCTTTATAACAATTTGGGTTTTTGCAACAGCTATTTCAGTTTCATATATCTAATAACTGATGGACTGAGTAATATTTCTGGATTGAAATGAGGTTTATTGTGCTAACAGAAAATGTGCAATCTGCATTTAAACAAAATTTGACCGGTGCAAAAGTATGGGCACCTCAACATAAAAGTGACATTAATATTTTGTAGATCCTCCTTTTGCAAAAATCACAGCCACTAGTCGCTTCCTGTAGCTTTTAATGAGTTCTTGGATCCTGGAAGAAGGTATATTTGACCATTCCTGTTTACAAAACAATTCCAGTTCAGTTAAGTTTGATGGTCGCGGAGCATGGACAGCTGCTTCAAATCATCCCACAGATTTTCAATGATATTCAGGTCTGGGGACTGGGATGGCCATTCCAGAACATTGTAATTGTTCCTCTGCATGAATGCCTGAGTAGATTTGGAGCGGTGTTTTGGATCATTGTCTTGCTGAAATATCCATCCCCTGCGTAACTTCAACTTTGTCACTGATTCTTGCACATTATTGTCAAGAATCTGCTGATACTGAGTTGAATCCATGCGACCCTCAACTTTAACAAGATTCCCGGCGCCGGCATAGGCCATACAGCCCCAAAGCATGATGGAACCTCCACCAAATTTTACTGTGGGTAGCAAGTGCTTTTCTTGGAATGCCTTGTTTTTTTTGCCTCCATGCATAATGCCTTTTTGTATGATCAAACAACTCAATCTTTGTTTCATCAGTCCACAGGACCTTCATCCAAAATGTAACTGGCTTGTCCAAATATTACTGAGTCCATTAGTTATTAGATATATGAAACTGAAATATTTGAGGGTCACACGGACCATGCTCCGCGACCATCAAACTTAACTGAACTGGAATTGTTTTGTAAACAGGAATGGTCAAATATACCTTCATCCAGGATCCAGGAACTCATTAAAAGCTGCAGGAAGCGACTAGAGGCTGTGATTTTTACAAAAGGAGGATCTACAAAATATTAATGTCACTTTTATGTTGAGGTGCCCATACTTTTGCACCGGTCAAATTTTGTTTAAATGCAGATTGCACATTTTATGTTAGCACAATAAACCTCATATCAATCCAGAAATATTACTCAGTCCATCAGTTATTAGATATATGAAACTGAAATAGCTGTTGCAAAAACCCAAACTGTTATAAAGTAAATAGGTTAACATTAATATGGGTGCCCAAACTTTTTCATATGACTGTATATATATATATATATATATATATATATATATATATATATATATATATATATATATATATATATATATACACCCTGTGGAGAAATCTCATCAGTCTTTGCATGCATATAAAATCTGCAATATGTCAATGTCAGCACTACAATAATGTAATATGGTATGGGGCAGCTGTTATTGGCGTGTAAGTTAAAAATGGCACTTTGTGAAATCCTCGACTCACCATGACTACTCATTTTCTCAGTCACATCTAGTATACACATTTTTCTTTTAAACAGCTGGAGTCAAGTTATTTATAATGTGAATATCAGAGTATTTCTTACAACTGTTGTCAAAGCTGAATATATGTCACAAACTACTGATTCCTGCTCCTAACACATCTGTGTATATCTATAGTGTCACTGTTTGGTATATAAAGTCCATAGAATGTGCACGCTGTGCTAGGTAGAACTTTCTACAGTCCCAGTATTGTGCAGCCCTCCTCCTTTTTTGGGGGTGGATCTAGGAACTGTAAACAGATACTAGAAATACAGGCTGGGCCTCACTCCGAATCACTCTGAATTTAGTGTCTGATCGCTGCATACAGGATTTCCCTCCAACATGTCTGTGATCATATTTCTTCTGCAGCTTATAGCGGCTGTCATCATGCTGCCTCTGCACATCCTTAATTATCTAGGCATTTGGGACTCATTTATGAAGAAATTCTTTCCTCATTTTATGAGCAAAATATGTGTTTCATACAACAAAGTGATGGATGACCAGAAAAGAAGACTCTTTAGCAATATCTCCGACTTTACAGGAACCACAAAAGAACTCAGGCTCCTAGAGATTGGTTGTGGCTCAGGTGCCAACTTCAAGTATTACCCGAGAGGCTGCAAAGTTACCTGTCTGGATATCAACCCAAATTTCCAAAAGTTCCTGAGCAAAAGCCAAGCCGAAAATGACCATCTGACCTATGAGAGCTTTGTAGTAGCTTCTGCTGACAACATGACGTCTATCGGTGATGGCTCCATGGATGTCGTTGTGTGCACCTTGTTAGTATGTTCTGTGCCGAACATACCAGCTGTAGTGAAGGAGGCTAAGAGGGTTCTCAGGCCGGTAAGTTGTGTAATATTTTTTTATTACATGAGCAGTGTTCGTCTTCTTCTAGATCAGCTAAAGAAATAAGAATTCTGTATTCATTTTTTTAATTCTGTATGGAAACCTAAATTGTTGGCAGTTAAGTGTTAATAACAGTGAGTTAAAGATTATGTATCCAAAATTTCTCCTGTCATCTGGTTATTTCCTTCCTACTCTTCATTTTCCTCCTTATCACTTGTTGTCTGATAACTATGTATGTGCTGAGTGATAGAGTTTTGGTTTTACCTGTTTGTCCATATCTGTGGGTGCTACCACTCCTGTCCCGTTTCTCACATGGGGTGGGGGAGAGGGGGGTATTAGATCAGGGCTGGCCAGGAGCAGTGCAAGGAAGGTGGCTCAGACATCATCACCATTAGACATACAGTATCTCTGGGAGTAGGGACAGCTAGGGCCCTGAGGGACGGTCTAGGAGCCCTGGTCCCTTGTTATCCCCTCACACCCCGTGACACTAAGAGTCCTCAAGAATGGGCAATTTCATCACTTTAAGAGCACGGTCAGATGGCCATATAACATGGACGATGATCCCATAGCAATGGTCGGACTGACCGGCGGCTCTCCTGACCTGAGCATGACAGCTGTAAAGATCTACATGCGGTCACACTCAGGTCAGGAGAGCCATTGGCTGGTCCAAGCTTTACGATGCGATCATCGCCCGTGTTATACAGCCATCTGACTGCACACTAACTTTTTACATGAACATTTGTTTGGGATTGCCAATGACTTATTGCGTTCTAATCCAATCATCAGCTTAAACTATGTTAAATAAAATAAAAACAAACAATTATTATAACACAAATCTTCGTCAGCCCATAAAGTGTAGGTTATAATTTTTAACGCACTAAAAAAATGTTATGCCTTTTAAATTAGTGCGGTATGATTTTGTATTGTACAGTCTGTTATCACAGGCTTCATTAATTGTAACAATGTGCTTAGTTCATTTTAACCAAATTTTGTAATGAAATTAACCTCATATGTTTTTATGAAAGTTTTAAGTTTATTATATGTTGCTTTGCTGATTATAGTTATCTTTGTGCTGATATTTTTTGGATATCTGTGCATAACAAATTTAACAACAAGGGATCAAAAATTCCCCTACACAATTTCATCAAAATACCGTGCATGCCAGAGAAAAAAATATCTAATGTACGTACAACCTTAGGTCTGTGGTGACATTGTGAAATATTCAGCAAAGCGTTAGTGTAACCATGCTGTACCTGTCCGTTTAAGCAGTATAGTTCTGTATGGCCATGAACTAAATCAAAAAGCTAGAAACTGCCACCATTATACATAGTTACATAAGTTGAAAAAAGACTTAGATCCTTTTAGTTCAACCTTCTTCCACCAATTATATATTTTGTCACTAAATCATTTATAAATCGACAATGTTATGTGTCCTGAGGAAATCATCCAGCCCTTTTTTAAAAGCTGTTATAGTATCTGCCATTACTACCGCTTGTGGTAGGGCATTCCACAGTCTGACTGCTCTAACTGTAAAGAACCCTTTCCTAGTTATCTGCAAGAAAATCTGTACAAGCCAGTGTTTGCCAAAAAAAAAATGATCAGTATCAGTCATGGTATCTTTTTCTTTTGCAGCAATTTTGAAAAATGACAAAAACATTGTGGTATATTTCAGATATCATTACAACATCTTCAGCATGGGAACTATTTGCAACTATACATATATATATATATACATATACATATATATAAGTCAAACTGTATATGGTTTTGCATTTGGCCGAACCGAAAATCTCCACTACAAGTACAGGATCCAATAGCGAGCATTTATGTAGCTAGATTTTTGGCGTGGAATTTCCAAACAAGCTGGCATAGACTTCACAAGTTTGTGCAAGACTTACTGATATTATAAGGGTATCATGTTTTCATCTAAATCAGGGGTGGGGAACCTTTTCACTGCCGGGGGCCATTTGAAAATTCTACCAACCTTCGGGGGCCGCAAAAAATTATCAACTTGAACATCACCATAATATATTTGGTCAAACAGTTAATTAACTCACCCTTAGTATGGTGGCTGGAGCTTCTCTCTGGTGATGTTCGGTGATATTGATCATGTTGCTTCACACAGCTGCTTTTCCAGGTTTATCTCGGTCTGGAGCACAGTCAATAGATTGGTTAATCATATACAACACAGGAGACGCTGGGGGAACATACATCACAGGAGGGGATGGTGGTGCACATATGCATCACAGGACAGGATGGGGGCGCACATATGCATCACAGGAGGGGATGGGGGTGCTGACGGGAACGGACAGCACTAGCAGTGGCACGGACAGCACTAGTGGGGCACAAACAGGACTGGGAAACATGTACAGGACTGAGGGAGCACAGACATCACCAAGGGGACACAGACAGCACTGAGGGGTGGCACAGAGCAGTGGGGGGGTGGCACACAGGACAGGGAGAGGGGCACACAGCACTGGTGGGCATATACAGTACTAGGGCTGGTATACAGCACCATGGGAGGAAGGAGTCTCACAGCACCGCAGGAGGCTCACAGCACCGCGGGAGGCAGGAGGCTCACAGCACCGTGGGAGGCAGAAGGCTCACAGCACCGCGAGAGGCAGGAGGCTCACAGCATCGTGGGAGCCAGGAGGCTGACAGCACCGCAGCAGGCAGGAGGCTCATAGCACCACGGGAGGCAGGAGGCTCACAGCACCGCGGGAGGCTCACAGCACTGCCAGAAGCAGGAGGCTCACAGCACTGCCAAAAGCAGAAAGCTCACAGCACTGGGGGAGGCAGGAGGCTCACAGCACTGCCAGAAGCAGGAGGCTCACAGCACTGCCAGAGGCAGGAGGCTCACAGCACCGGGGGAGGCAGGAGGCTCACAGCATTGCCAGAAGCAGGAGGCTCACAGCACTGCCAGAGGCAGGAAGCTCACAGCACTACCGGAGGCAGGAGGCTCCCAGCACTGCCAGACGCTGGAGGCTCACAGCCATACCTCCCAACCGTCCCGGATACAGCGGGACTATCATGATTTGCAGAGTTTGTCCCGTTACCCCGGGCGGGAGGTCTGTATCCCGTGCTTCGCCCACCCACTCTCTCCCCGCCTCGCTGCTCTTCCCTCCTACCATCCTAACACGTGACGTGAGCATTACAGAGCGGAGCGCGCTATCCGAAACTAGTCTCTGTCTGTGCTGCTGCTAAGGTATGAAAAATGAATCTCCCCAGCGCTGATTCCCTCCCCCCCCAGCCCGGAGCCTGTGCTCCTCTAGCTGTTTCTCTGACTTCCGTGTGTTTGTGTCCTGATCTATCGTGTGTGCCTGCAGCATTGAGAAGCAAACAGTGTTTGCTTCTCAATGCTGCAGGCACACACGGTAGATCAGGACATTGGGGAGAGGACACAGTGTACTTACCACTTGTTTCCTCTCCTGCAGGTGCACAGCACTGGCCAGTAATATGCAAAGATAGAAGCATTGCCAATGCATCTATCAGCTATTGACCACATGATCTCCTGCCTGGCAGAGCTGCTGCATCTTAGGCTAAGTTCACACATCAGTTTTTTCCAATCAGGCACAATCCGGTTTGTGCCTGATGCAACGGATCCGTCTCAGATTGTGAAAAAGCTGATGCAACGGATCCGTTTTTGTTTTTTTATGCTGAGAGAGAGAGATCCCACCATCACCGCACACACGCAGGCACTACCTCACATGCATCATCACCGCACACGCCGGCACTACCCCGCAC
Source organism: Anomaloglossus baeobatrachus (assembly GCF_048569485.1). Taxonomy (NCBI): domain Eukaryota; kingdom Metazoa; phylum Chordata; class Amphibia; order Anura; family Aromobatidae; genus Anomaloglossus; species Anomaloglossus baeobatrachus. The sequence continues at coordinate 673,894,088 of NC_134354.1, forward strand.
GCATCCTCACCGCACGCGCAGGCACTACCCCGCACGCATCATCACCGCACACCCCTGCACTACTGCATGCATTATCACCGCACACGGAGGCACTACCGCATGCATCATCACCGCACACGCTGGCACTACCCCGCACGCATCATCACCGCACACGCCGGCACTACCGCACGCATTATCACCGCACACGCCGGCACTACCCTGCACGCATCATCACCGCACACAACCTGGCATTACCGCAGTGACGTCACCGCTGACAGCACGACTCCCTTCAGTTGCTGCGTGGAGCTGATTGAGAGAGGCGGAGTTCTACTGCCGTTCCTGTCAGCTTCATGTAGCAGAGCTGAGAGCATCGCGGGACCTCTGTGGATTACGTCGGACGTGGAGGGGTATTTGGGGATTTTAATAAAATAGTGAAAGAGGGTGTTATTTTGTCTTTTATCCCAAATAAAGGATTTTTTTGGGTGTATGTGTTTATTTACTTTCACTTACAGGTTAATCATTTGTGGTGTCTCGTAGATGCCTGCCATGATCAACCCCTTATTATGATGAGCCGGGTAGAGTCCCGGGACTGTCGCATCTAATTGATGCGGCAATTCCGGGCAGCTGCTGGCTGATATTGTTAGGCTGGGTGCTCCCCGTAACGTGGAGCTCCCCATCCTGAGAATACCAGCCTTTAGCCATGTGGCTTTATCTTGGCTGGTATCAGAATTGGGGGGGAACCGCACACCATTTTTTTAAATTATTTATTTATTTTACCGCACAATATAGACCCGCCCACCGGCGGCTGTGATTGGTTGCAGTGAGACAGCTGTCACTCAGTGTGGGGGCATGTCTGACTGCAACAATCATGGGCGCTGGTGGCCGGGGAAAGCAGTGAATACGAGATTGAATAATAGGCAGCCGGCATTTTCAAATCAGGAGAAGCTGCCGGAGCAGTGTGACAGCCGTGCAGCCCCGCGCCGGTGATCGGTGAGTGGGTGAGAGTGAGTTAATGAATCAGTGAGTCAGTCAGTGAGTGAGAGAGTTTGAGAGAGAGTAAGTGAGTGATTGATTGATTTTCTGACAAGCAATGAATTTATATCACTTCTGGGCATGCTCAGAAGTAAAAACCGGATTCGGTACATGCTTCCGGCGTTTGAAGCATGCCACCGTATCCGGCTCGCATAGAGTTTCATTATGCACCATGCCGCACAGCGCCGCACCCGGCGCTATGCATTTTTTTGCCGCTGGCAAAAAACGTTCCTCTCTGCGAACTGTGCGGCCGCCGGAGTGACTATTTATGCCACATCCGGCAAAAACCGGATCAAACGCAAGTACATGCGGCACAATGCGGCGCTAATAAAAGTCTATGAGGAAAAACCGCACCCGGCGGCAAAAAAAACGGATTGTGCCTCACAGCAAAAACCTGATGTGTGAACATACCCTTAGCTGCACACCATGTTCAGCTCTCCTCCTGGGTCCTAGCTGCCTGCACACCCTGTTCAGCCCTCCTCCTGGGTCCTAGCTGCCTGCACACCCTGTTCAGCTCTCCTCCTGGGTCTTAGCTGCCTGCACACCCTGTTCAGCTCTCCTCTTGGGTCCTAGCTGCCTGCACACCCTGTTCAGTTCTCCTCCTGGGTCTTAGCTGCCTGCACACCCTGTTCAGCTCTCCTCATGGGTCCTAGCTGCCTGCACACCCTGTTCAGCTCTCCTCCTGGGTCCTAGCTGCCTGCACACCCTGTTCAGCTCTCCTTCTGGGTTCTAGCTGCCTGCACACCCTGTTCAGATCTCCTCCTGGGTCCTAGCTGCCTGCACACCCTATTCAACTCTCCTCCTGGGTCCTAGCTGCCTGCACACCCTGTAGTTAACTCCCTGCCTGTTCTGCACATTGCTGATCTGTGGCGGCTCAGAGCGATCACGGACAGCTTCTGCAGTTTCAGTTTGCTGGATAGGTGTGGATGGGGAGTGGCTATGGGTGTGGCTGTTTGTAAAATGGGTGTGGTTAGGGGGCATGGCCTAAAAATTGCCCTTAGCCTAGAAAGTACGTCCTCAGCACTCTGGCACAGGGCAGCAGGCTGAGGACATAATGATATGCGCACGAGGAACTGGGAGAGGATATTCCAGAGGACGATTGGAGCAGAGCGTACCTGTGGACCCACAAGCTTTCCTTAGCATGCACCGCTCAAGAGAAAAGTTATAAAATTCTCTCAAGGTGGTACCATTACCCGACTAAATTACATGCTATATTTCCCTCTGTGTCTGATGTGTGCTGCAGGTGTGGCACAGACACAGGTACAATGCTACACATATGGTGGCGCTGTACTAAGCTGCAATCCTTTTGGGACTCAGTGTTCTACCTGTACAAAAAGATGAGCGGAGGTGATATAGAAAAGTCCCCCCAGGTTGCCCTTCTTTCTATGCTCCCAGGAGCTATTAAAACACAAAAAAGGGACATGTTGCGATTTTGCCTGGCGGCTGCCCGTATCATTATCCCACGATTTTGGAAACAGACTAGATGCCCTACGGTGCTGGATTGGTTGGAGGAAATGACAAACCTCCAGAGAATGGAGGAGCTGACAGCAGAACTAAATGGGAACATAGAAAAATTTACTACAGTTTGGGGACCATGGATTATGTTCATGGAGTTCCCAGAGTTTGGGGATAGTTTGGCGAGCTTTTTGAACTGAAAAACGGTGGGGAGTCTCATTCCTTCCCCCCCCTTTTTTCTTTTCTGGCTTCACCCCCTCTCCCCCCTTCTCTCTAATTTCCTCTTCTTTATGCTTGTATCTTTCCTCTTCTTTCTTTCTTTTCTGAACATTAATCTGCATTTTTTCTAGTTTAATTTTTTATATGAAAAGATTTATCAATAATTCATAAGACAATAGACATACAAGGAGAATGAGTATATTAGGATACGGGAAGTCAAAAGAAGTGGGAATTCTGACCTATAATTTATAAGTGGTTGTATGGTAATAGCACAAAGATAATTTGAAGAATTCCAAGAAATTTAGTAATGTAACAATTTCTGGATGTTATCCTGGCATTGAGAAAATGATGTTTATGTATTGTAATTGCACAAATAATATGTTTGTATGTTGACAACAGTTTCATCAATAAAACAGATTTGAAATAATGATATGCGCACCACACATTGTGATTTAAAGAGTTGGCAGCTGATAAGACCGCGGCTGCTGCCCGAGTACTGCAGTCCCCTGGAATGGGCCCAGGGGTCGTATAAAATGTCATCGGGGGCCGCATACGGCCCGCAGTCCGGAGGTTCACTACCCCTGATCTAAATCTTGATGACTGTAGACATTTCAACATGACATGAGTTTAGTTTCAAAGAAAAGCTTGACTTTCTCAAACTGTATGCATGATTTATGTATGTCTTCTGATGGCTGATTACCAGCGCTTTTTTTGTAAAAGAATATTTGCCGGTACGCATCTCTGTGGCCTGTGGCGAGGAGCGGGGGGGAGGTGTTTGCTGTCGGGCGCCGAGATTGAGGAGCGCGGGGGGGGACTGTCAGCCGGCGGCCGAGATTGAGGGGGTGCTGTCAGGAGATCCTGTGCAGAGTTTACCTGTTGAGGCACTGGGCGGCCGAGAACCGATCCCCCCCCCCCTGAAACCCAGCACTGACCATCATCCCCAGCAGAGAACCGACCCACCCCCCTGAATCCCAGCACTGACCACCATTCCCAGCAGAGAACCACCCCCCCGATCCAAGCACTGACCACCATCCCCAGCAGAGAACCGACCCCCCCGATCCAAGCACTGACCACCATCCCCAGCAGAGAAGCGACCCCCTAATCCCACAACTGACCACCATCCCCAGCAGAGAACAGACCCCCTGATCCCAGCACTGACCACCATCCTCACCAGGGAACCGACCCCCCCCCCCTCCCCGGTCCCAGCACTGACCACCATCCCCAGCAGAGAACCTCCCCCCTCCCCCCGATCCCAGCACTGACCACCATCCCCGGCAGAGAACCCCATCCCAGCACTGACCATCATCCCCAGCAGAGAACCAAACCCCCTGATCCCAGCAGCACTGGCCCCACCACAGATGGCCCACAGTAGCACTGCTGAGCCCCCCCAAAAAAAATTTCAGAACACGCACACAGCATGAAGCTTACCCACACAGTAAATGACAGAACTACTGTTTTCAACTATGAAGACACTGACCTTGGTCTGTGCAGGAAAGAATGTCATCCATAGCGTGGTGTCCTGAAGTAGAGCACTGCATCAGAAACCAGCGTTCACAAATGGCGAGATGCAGGAGGCAATGGCGTCGCCTCGTGCATAGTGAAATTAGACCACGTCCCTAACACGTGACGGTAGTGACGTCATGCCAGGAAGGAGCCTGTACACTCTAGCATCTAACCTTGTGCCTCTGCTCCACACATGGATAATTTGTATAGTTTACAAATTAGCCATGTGGACAGAGCCAGAGCTGCTGCCCCTCAGCACTCTTCAGATTTTCCGGTACGCCGTACCGGCACGTACCGCCGCAAAAAAAGCACTGCTGATTACTCCTTTGCTTGACACAGACTGAGTTTTAGGCCCCCTTCACACGTCAGTGACTCTGGTACGTATATGCTAGATTTCATACGTACCAGAAACACGGACATACGCAGACCCATTAAAAGCAATGAGTCTGAGCACACATCGGTGATTTTTCACTGATTGTGTCTCTGTGCGGCGAACACAGGTGTCCATGATTTCCGCACGGTATGTTTTTTTCTGACATCACTGATGTCCCAGGCACCACACTATGGTGTGATCTGTAAAACACGTACCAGAAAAATACAGACATTGAAAATAAAAAGCTTTTTAAACACACCTGTCTCCTGCGATGCTGTCTCCCGATGCTGCTCTCTGCTACTTCCAAGCCAGATCATTATGGCACGCATATGCATTTATGCACCGCACAGCTGCAGAGGGGAGACAGCGGTGGAAGGACACAGTATCTGGGAGACTTCAGCACCAAGGACAGCAGTAGCGGGGACAGGTGAATTTATCTTCATGTGCTATCACGGATAACGGATTGCACATGGAGAACACACATGTGCTGTGAATCACAGCACACAGAGGGACATGAGCATTTTTAACACATTAGTGCAAAATGTCTGTGTTTTTCACTGACGTGTGAAACAGGCCTTAGAAAAATGGTTTAAGCCCTGTGCGCACACTGCGTTTTTACCCACGGTTTTACCCGCGGTTTTGCTGCAGAAATGTCTTGAGAAATGTTTACGATGTGCAATACAGGGTAATATTGTGGTACTGTGTTAGCCAGAAAAATCAATTGAAATACTATGTCCCAAGAATGACAAAAGTAGGTATCACTCCTAAAATACTTTTGTCATTCTTGGGACATAGTATTTCAATTGAGAAATGTTTGAAATCTTTCTGCAAAAATTTCCCAGCAAAACCTATGGGAAAAAAAATAGCTGTGCGCACACTGCGTTTTTTTCTCAAGAAAATTCTTTCTGCAGAATTTCTTGAGAAAATGTCTTGAGAAAATGTGCATGTCACTTCTTAGCCGCAGGTACCTGCGGTATTTTACTCCATTCACTGTAATGTAATCGCGAAATAATGCGGGTATACCGCAGGTAGCAAATGATGTGCGGTATACCCTCGGTATAGCCGTGGTTTACCTGCGGTAATGTTCATCACTGCCCTGCGTTTTGCAGGTAAGTGATGTCAATATGACAGGAAGAGGAAGCGGAGCAGAGTAAACACACACACATCACACTCCCTGGACGCCGCACAGAAGCACTTCCGTGTGACCTCCAGGTGCCTGTGCAGTCTGTGTCCCGCTCCAGCCCCGCGGCTGCCCGCCCTGCAGTATCAGCAGCTTCTCACACTGCAGTGCTGGCAGCCGCGGGGATGACGAGCGCTGCTGTCAGGTAGGATGAGATCATTACCTGCTGTGACGATCTCCTGCTCTGCTGACGTCACCGCTCTCACTGCCGTCTATGCCCATCTCGCGGGCGGCCCGAGACTGTCACTAGCGGTGCCGTCACGGGCTCTCGCGATACTGCTGAGAACGTGGCGGGCATAGAAGGCAGTGACAGTGCTGACGTCAGCAGTGCAGGAGATCATCACAGCAGGTAATGATCTCATCTAACCTCCTGAAGTCAGCGCTTGTCATCCCCTGCAGTGACCTGGGGAGACCTACTGATGTTAGCTCAGGTCACTGCACTGCTCTCCCAGCCAATGGGGAACATTTTGTTCTTCATTGACTGGGACAGTGACTATGGTATGGATTACACCGGACCTGGAATTGATTGTTCTTTTCAATAAATTGGTGAAAGAGGGAATGTTTTGGGGAGTGTTTTTTCAAATAAAACTTTTTTTGTTGTCTATTTTTTATTTCTTACTGACTGGGTTAGTGATGTCGGGTATCTGATAGATGCTGTGACATCACAAACCCCAGGGCTTGATGCCAGGTGACATTACACATCTGGAATCAACCCCATATATTACCCCATTTTCCACTGCACCAGGGCAACGGGATGAGTTGGGGCGAAGCACCAGGATTGGCACATCTATTGGATGCGTCACTTCTGGGGCGGCTGCAGCCTGCTATTTTTAGGCTGGGGAGTGTCCAATAACAGTGGACCTCCCTAGTCTGAGAATATCAGACCACAGCTGTCCGCTTTACCTTGGCTGGTGACCCAATTTGGGGGGGACCCCACGTTTTTTGTTTTAAATTTTTTATTTAATGTAAAATAACAGCGTGAGGTGCCCTCTGTTTTGGATTACCAGCCAAGGTGAAGCTGCAGGCTGCAGCCATCTGCTTTACCCTAGCTGGCTACAAAAGATAGGGGGGATCCCACGTTTTTTTTTTTAATTATTTATTTATTTTTTGGCTAAATACAAGGCTAAGTACCCTTTAGTGCCACATGAAAGTCACTAAAGGGTGCCAGCTTAGAATATGCAGGGGGATGGGACATTATATATGTCTTTCTCATCTATTATCTATCTATCTATCTATTCATCTATCCATCTTTCCCTCTATCCATTATCTGTCTCTCTTTCTATCTATCGATTATCTATCTATTATCTATATTATTTATTGCAGTTACAGCATAAAAAAACGGAGGGACCAACCTGTGGAAAAACCGCGGCAAAAACGCGGCAAAATCGCGGCAAAATCGCATGCGTTTTTACTGCAGTTTTGGTGCGGCTCTTTACCGCAGTTGCGGTTATCTTCAACTCCCAGAAGTTTCTCAAGAAATTTTCTTGAGAAAAATCACTTTTCTAGTGCGCACATAGCCTTACATCGACATGCATATCCCTTTTATGAACTATTAGGCTATGTGCAAGTGTAGCGGGTTTTTTTGCGTTTGTTTATGCGTTTTTCCTTGCTTATTTTAATCAATAAAAGCAAGGACAAAGTGTGCCCACGCTGCTTCTTTTTTCCTTGCAGATTTTGTTGCTGAAAAAAGAAGCAACATGTTAATTGTTTCTGAATTTATTTTCTGCATTTCTATAATCCCCTGCAATGTTTTATAACTACAGGGGATTATATCGCAGTACTTCGCCTCACAAAAACCATGCATACAGCTTGGCGTGTGAGGCTCTCTGTAACTCAGTAACCCAGGGTCCTTATAGTGATGACCCAGGCTTACCATGTCAGTGATCGGCTCCCTGTGATCGCATAACAGGGACCTGATTGCAAGGGAGAGGCATACGATTCCTCTCCCTGCCTCCTGAATGCTGCGATCATACTGATTACAGCCTTTAGGGGGTTAAACCGTCGGGAGCGGCGTGGGTACCGCTCCTGGTAGTGAGAGCCGGGTCCGGGCTGTACCATCAGACAGAGACCTTGCAGTGATCGCGGGGGTACAGCGCCTGAACCCCCGTGATCACATGACTAAAAAAAAGCACAAAAATAAGCAGGAAAAAACGCAAATGAAATTCAATAAAAAATGGACGTTTTTATTCTGTTGCGTTTTTCCTGTCAAAATATACTATTCTTTTTTTTTTTTGCAGAAAAGGAGCACATAAAAAAGCACCTTGGGCACACAGCCTTCGACCTTAGGCATGCTCCACCAATATAGAGCCACTTTTGGATCGTTTTTATAAAACAAATCTTTTGTCATGGTTTTCGCTACAAGTTTTATAACCAGGACAACAAAAGATTTTAGAAGTTTTGTCTGAAAAGATATGTTAGCTGTATTTTGTATTTTGTATGTAGTCATATATCGGAGTAGAAATGAGCAAATCGATTTGCAGAACCCTCGTATAGCGACTAAGTGAGGATTTCATGGTTCCTGGACGGGAGCCCTGTAAACTGCCTATTATCTGCCAGCATCACCTGTTTTTAATTAGCCGGCCTGGCAGGACATCTGTGAGTGTCAGGCCACAATGGTGGCCTCATTCCAAGCTAGTTATTCAGAAGGTGAGAATGCCAGCAGGTAGGAGTCAGTTCCTTGGGCTCTCCTTAAGCAGTCATGGAATACTGACCTAGACAGTGGACTTGGAGTCCTGCAACTCAATTCACTTATCTCTAATACTGAGTTAGGCTGTGTGCACTAGTGTAATGACAACAATTTTTTTTTTATGAAACCATATGCAATCGAGGAACTTTTATGGGTAATTTAAGAATAAGTATTGCTTTTTTTTGTTTTTTAAAAAAAGTTCCCTCTTTCATTCAAATGAAATAAGGCAAAAATTATTTTTTCCCCCCCAAAAAGGACATGCAGTTTTGCATTATTGAAACAATAATAGTAATAACTAAGCAACTTTTATTATTCGTTTTTTAACAAATACGGTATAAAACAGTTAATTATAAGTACAATATGTACAAAAGAAGTGTTTAAAAATATTTTTTTCCTATGAATCTTAGATTCAAAAATTCAATTTTTTTCGATTTCGCATGTAGTTCCTCCATCAGTTTTACAGCTCGTTCAGCATTTTGGTTAGATCTGGTAATGTCAATTAATGACTCCCCGACCAACCAGTGCGCCTTCAAACACTTAATTGCCTTCTTGCACTTTGTCTTGGTGAGTGAGGTTAACAGTTCATTGAAGGATGCTTCGTTGTTGTAGTGTTGCGACTGGAACCAGGCATTTGCCCATTCATAGCAGATGAAGTCGCATGCTATACCGAGGACGCGGCGCCACTCTGGTATCAGAAAAAAATGCTATAACAGCATATACAGCTCGTGAGTTCGATCTTGCCATGTGCAGGTTTGGGAGTTTCTTCCAACTGATTCGAGACCAACGTGATGTTGTTTTGTAATGACGATATGCCTGACATAGTTCATATAAGAACTTGAAATCATCTTGCCATCCAGGATTCTCGCCTGTGTTGACATCATCTGTTGCAACTTGGTGGTAATCAATCTGAAGTGAGGCATAGTTTTCTGTTAATTTGTCAATGAAGAAATAATTGAGTTCTGGTTTCTTCGTTGACTCTGGAATAAGGAAATTCATGACGTGCTTCAGTAGGAGGTCGAGTACATGCTGTTGACAGCCAATGTATTGTGGCTTCTGAAAGCCCTTTCTCAAGACATCATCCTGTATCAGCGTTACAATCCCGTTCAAACGACCAGTATTTACTGCTGCCGTGTCGCAGATTATCATGCGAATAATTTCCCAAGCGTCGTATTCATCAGTTAGCTGATGTAGTTCCTTGTGAATAGCCGTGACAGAACCATTCTCACATTTCAGAATACCGAGTTTGATTTCGGTTGTGGTATTTTTCAGCATAACTACTTGATACTCTTCCCCTTGGATTCTTTTACCATCGAAGTGGAGACAATAGGGATATTTGATTTGAAGTTTTTCAAAAATTTTGGTTTTCATTTTCTGTCCTTCTGAGATTATTCGTCTCCAGACACCCGACTGACTTGGAACCGGTACATCATGACCTTGTTCAGCAATGGTTGCAAGCACTTTATTTACTTTGTGTAGAAATGTTGTTTTTCAGTACCAGTAAACTCGCTGTTGTAGTGCTTCCTCTTTTGTATTTCGGTGTGCATGCAGGAGAAGATGACGCAGAAGAAGAGGTTGGCTTTGGAGTCTCGGGTAAAGATTCAGAGACAGTATCATGTGTGGGTTGCGATTGCAAAGTGCTGGCTTGAGCTTGAAATATTGATAGTCGGATTAGTTTTCTTGGATGAATTGATTCCAAAGGAGCTTGTTTGAGCGTCGAATAACCAACCTTGCCTCCACTCTCAACTTGCCTCAGGTAGAGCTCTTTATCCTCCGAGTTTTTCCATTCTCCATTAACGTTGGTGACATCAAATAACTGAGAACGTGTTGCAGTGAATTTATCAGAAGGTTTCTTTTTGTTTTTAGATCAATCAGACGATTGAGTTTCTTTCTGATGAGTGCACTGGATAAAAGTGGGAAGTCTAGAGTTTCCCTCCAGAGCAATTCTATATCCATTATCATATTTTTTTATTCGATCCAGTCGCCGTTTCTCGCTGTTGAACAGAAAACTGAAGTTTCCAAGAATTTGGCAGTTCGTTGGAATTCGCGTAAGATTGGAGAGCTTTTCAACATATGGAATACTTGGATTCAAAAAAATCGTTTTTTTGAAAATTTTGAAATGAAAAAGAGGGGGAACTTTTTTGAATATTTTACAAATTTGATGATACTAATGTCATTTGTTTGTTTTAATGTTTTGTTTATTAAACCAATATAAACAGAATGTATGCACATAACAAGAAAAATATTGACATCACTAGCATCATTATGAAACTAATTTGCTTTAAACTGCATTAAACCGCCTTCCAGGTACAATGTCGTCTGTAAAACAGAATCTCGAATCATGCAAAAGTCATTATATCAGGCGAATGGTAGAAGATGAGCCAGATCATGTCCTACTTTCATAACAGTATAAAAAAAAAGAGGAACAGTTTTAACCTTTTTTTTTTTCCTAATTGAAGGAGAGAAAATAGAGAAGAAAACATATAGCGGAAGCAAGAAAATAGAAGGAGGGAGAAGGGGGGGGAGGGGGGGAAATCACTGAGGATTCTGAGCAAAGCCCTCAGCACCTACCCCCCAGCTTTAGGAAGGGAGATAGGGGGTTTAAAAGATTTGAGAAAGGGGGGAAAGGATAGGGGGGGATGGAGTAGGGAAAGGGTGTTGGCCTAGGATCCATTCATCATATGTTCATAGTACTCAGGACTAGGTCGTCAGCTCACTCGGTCCCCTAATGGGGGGGGGGAGAAGACAGCCTAGGTTTCTTTATGTCCTCCCCTGCGCAATCGCCGTCAGAAAAGAAGGGTTGGATTTGTAGTCCTTCCAGGTCTTCCAAACTTGCCCAAAGAAGAACCATTGTTGTCGTGAGAGGGCAGAGAGCTCCTCCGCGTGGTATAGTTGGTCAATTTTCTGTAACAGCTGCGAGATGGTGGGTATATTAGCCGTGCGCCACACTTGAGCAATCAGCAGTTTGCAAGCTGAGCTCACAAAAGACACCAGTTTCGAGTTAGCCTTATCATTAGGCCACAATGGGAAATTTAGTAGCAGATGCATGGGTTCTGGGTCCCCCTGCTTGTTTGTAAGGTCAAAAATGAGCTGGATTGCCATCTTCCAGAATATCTGGAGGCGAGGGCACGTCCACCAAATATGCATATACGTGCCTCTATCCCCCTCACATCTCCAGCAGAGACCCGAAGAGGCAGACTGCCAAGCAGCGGCCGTGTCCGGGACTATGTACCATCTCGCAACTACTTTGAAGGAACTCTCTTGAACCCTCACACAACATGACGGTCCATGCGACACCCTATAAATTTGATTCGTTTGAGCGTCAGTAAATGTGGTGTTCAGATTTTTCTCCCACTTCAATATGTAAGCTCTTTTTACTACCAATTCTTTTGTAAGTAGGGTGTTATATAAGCGAGATAAGATTTTTTTAGGAGACCTTGTTTGCGAGCAATACGATTCAAATGCGGTTAAGGGTCTAGTGAGGTTGAACTGTGACAGTAATGGTTGAATTGTGCGTTTTATTGTCATATAATGTAGAAATGTGAGTTTAGAAAGGAGGGGGATCTCACCCATCTCCTGCCTTGAGACCAAAGAACCGTCTTTTAGAAGATCTATGACTGGGATCTTTGCATTACTTAGATATGTAGATTTCACGGTGTTGGCGAGATTCCGACTGGAGTCAAGTATATCGGAGATTAGTGTAAGTGGTGAAAGAGGAGGGGCCAGCAGCTCTATGTTACGATTCCAGTTGTCCAAGAGTGTTCTAGTCAGTTCATTGGTGCAAGACCTTTTATTTCCCTGACAAGGGGGGGCGAGTAAAAGAGCTCGTAAGGGGGAGGGGGCCAGGTGTTCCTCTATTGCCGTCCACAACTTATTCGGGGGGCATCTGACCCAATCTACTGCTCTAGAGAGGACAGCAGCTTTATAATATACGGATATGTTGGGGAGACCCATTCCCCCTTTGTCCTTTGGGAGACTTAGAGTGTGAAAATTGATTCTTGGTTTGTGCTTGTTCCAGATGTAATTGGAGATTAAAGAATTACATTGAGAAAGGAAAGATTTAGGGACTGGTATAGGTAACATTTGAAAGAGGTATATGAATTTTGGGAGTACTATGCTTTTGATAAGATTTTTCCGGCCTATCCAAGAGATGAAAGGCGCTTTCCATGAGGCTATCTGTGTGGTGAGTTTGGGAAGGAGAGGCTTATAGTTTAGGTCAAAAAGTGATTTGGGGGTTTTCCCTATTTTGATGCCGAGATAGGTAATGTGGCTTTTTGGCCACCTGAATGGAAACGACTTCTGGAGACGTTTGATGACATCACTCGGAACGTTTAGACTCAGTGCTTCAGATTTGGAGAGATTAATTTTAAAGTTGGACCATTGGCTGTATTCTTCTAGTGTGTTCATGAAGGCAGGGAAGCCTCTTTCGGGTCTGGACATTACTACCAACAAGTCATCGGCAAAGGCGGCGGATTTGTGGTGAGTCCCCTGTAGGTTAATCCCCTCAATTCCCTGGTTTTGTTGGATGGAGCATATCAATGGCTCCATTACCATGACAAAAAGTAGGGGGGACAAGGGGCATCCCTGCCTGGTTCCATTCTTGATGTCGAAGGGGTCAGTCAGCGTGTTATTTATTTTGATTCTGGCTGTGGGGAATGTGTACATCTGTAGTATTGCATGTATAACCGACTGAGGAAACTGAAAAGCCTCCAACGTACCCCGCAGGAAGGTCCAGTCCACCCTATCAAACGCCTTCTCGGCATCTGTTCCCAATAGCACAAGGGGCAAGCTCCGGGTCCTAGCATATTGCATTAGATGAAGTAAGCGTAGCGCATTATCCTTCCCTTCTCTTCCCCGTATAAATCCGGATTGCTCCGGGGATATAAGGTCAGGAAGGATTTCCGCAACCCGGTTTGCTATTAAGCTAGCGTAGATTTTTAGGTCCACATTCAAAAGCGAGATGGGCCTATAACTTCCACAGCTTTCCGGGTCCTTCCCTTCCTTATGTATTAATGAAATGTGGGCTTCCAAAGTTTGTTTGGGAATAGGATCACCCAGGAGCAGAGCATTGCATGTTGCCAGGAGATGGTCCCCCAAGATATCAAAGAACTTTTTATAATAAATGGTTGGTAGGCCATCTGGACCTGGCGCTCTTCCCATGGGGCATCTGGACAAGGTGGACTGAACCTCAGCACGAGAAAAAGGTCTTGCCAGGGATTCTTGTTGTGTTTTGGAGAGTGTCGGGAGGCTTAGATTGGCTAGGTAGTTATGTATGCCGCGTTTTCTCTTGTCTGTTTCCATTGTTGCTTCTTCTGGTCGGGATTGATATAGGCTCTTATAGAATTGTAAAAATTCATTTGAGATTTGTGAATAGTCCTGGGTGCGGTGTCCCTGTGGTGTTTTGAGTGTATGTATAAACGTGCGGGCCTGTCTTGTTTTTATTAGTGACATCATGAGTTTGGAGGCCTTGTCCCCATGTACAAATATGCGGTTTTTCCAGCTCAAATGTAACTTGGCCGATTGTTTGTTGAGTATGTCTCTTAGTGTCACCCGTTTGGCAGTCAGTAATTCTAAAGTCTGTTGGGACAGAGATTTTTTGTGTTGAGTTTCCAATATAGTTATTTCTTCATATAGATTCTGTAGGATCCGTTTCCTCTGTTTATTAAGGTGTGAGGATATGGAAATCAGTTCTCCCCTTATGACCGCTTTATGTGCTTCCCACAAAAGTGGTGCTTTGATGTCTTGCGTCTTATTCTCCGTAAAATAATTGCGGAGACGATCAGAAATTCGTTTCCTGTTGTCTTCTGAGGAGAGAACTGACTCATTTAGCCTCCATGTGCGGTGAATCAGATATGCCCTCTGTAGTGTGAAACTCGCCGTGACATAACTATGATCAGAGTGCGGCGTAGATTGGATTGTTGTGTCTGTGACGTTAGAAAGTAGAAACCTGGGTAAGAAAATATAGTCTATCCTGTGATATGATTTATGAGGGTGAGAAAAGAAGGTAAAATCTTTGGTGGTTGGATGTTGTAGTCGCCAGACATCAGTCAAGGATAGAGAAAGGAGAGCAGTCTTGACTCGAGAAAGATCCCCGAGTGATATGTGGCTCTTTTTTGAGGTTGAGTCTAATTTTGGTTCCAAAGCTACATTAAAATCTCCACAGAGTATTGGGATACCTTCCGAAAAGGTCTTACATTTTTTGAGTGTGGAAAGCAGCCACCTCACCTGTTTGACATTTGGAGCATAAATATTTCCCATAGTTACCATTGAAACCGCTAATAGGCCTTTAACAAAAATGAACCGGCCCTCCAGGTCAATTACTTCATGTTGGGGTAAAAAGGGTATGTCTTTGGCGAATGCTATCGACACCCCTTTAGTCCGTTTATTTGGGGAGGGAGCATGAAACCACATATTATAGTATGCTTTTTCAAAGCTTGGAATTTTGCCCTTGCAGAAGTGTGTTTCTTGCAGAAAGATTATATCAATATGTTTCTTGTGGAAATTAGACAAAGTTTGTGCCCTTGGTATGGGGGAATTCAACCCATTAGCGTTAAAACTTGTCACATTAAATACCTTATGTTGTGTGTGCATAGTGACTGTTGCGGGTGGACGACCCTTTTTCCGGTGGGGTGAATGGACCAGACCAACGACCATACTGGGAAAGAAGGGAGCAGAAGAGATGGGGGATGAAGAAAAGATCAGAAAAAGAACAATATGTTAAAGTCAACAATAACAACCTATTCATCATCTAGATAAGAATAGATACGCATCACGAGGGAGCAGAAAGTGTAGGGCCCCTAAAGTGACTTCATGCTTTTAACTTGCATAAACATTGGTTGGCAATAAAAGGCTTGAGCCTAGGTCTTCTCATGGAGCTTGTTTCCTGAGTTCGCTCGGGCACACAGTAAAAGTAAAAGTCTGAAGACAATGCTTTTTGAAATTCAGTAGACTTTTTTATTGATGCAAAGGACTAGACAAATCTGACGTTTCGGCCTGCACATATAGGCCTTCCTCAGAGATAGTCTATATGAAAATGGAAGAGATATGTATTCGAGTCACTACTCAAGGCGATATCGTCATGATAAACAGGAATGCCTTTGTAAACATCAACAGCTGCAATGGGTTACACCCCGGTAGTCTATGGCTACCAGCGGGGGTCAGTATTATTGGTACTAATAAAGGAATATGAGGTAGCAGAACTGCCAATCTGGCACGTGCTAGTCTCCTTGTATGTGGTCTAAATATGTGAAAGTAGACAAAATCCACTGGTAACAACCTCATACAATAGGGAAATCATATAGCCAAAAGGTCACATATACCGCTCAATGAGACTACTGTGAAAAAGATTCTCTGACTCACACTAAAGAACGGGCCAATGCCCAAGGGGCGCACAGCGCTTAATGTTTATAATCTTGATCCTAGTATGCAATGAAAGCAGTCAGTCCTGAAGCAGGAAATGAGATTAAAGGAACGAGATCAGTTCCTGGTGATGGAGAAACTCCTATGTGAATGCCGGTATGAGTCCTGAGGTGCACCTCAGGACTCATACCGGCATTCACATAGGAGTTTCTCCATCACCAGGAACTGATCTCGTTCCTTTAATCTCATTTCCTGCTTCAGGACTGACTGCTTTCATTGCATACTAGGATCAAGATTATAAACATTAAGCGCTGTGCGCCCCTTGGGCATTGGCCCGTTCTTTAGTGTGAGTCAGAGAATCTTTTTCACAGTAGTCTCATTGAGCGGTATATGTGACCTTTTGGCTATATGATTTCCCTATTGTATGAGGTTGTTACCAGTGGATTTTGTCTACTTTCACATATTTAGACCACATACAAGGAGACTAGCACGTGCCAGATTGGCAGTTCTGCTACCTCATATTCCTTTATTAGTACCAATAATACTGACCCCCGCTGGTAGCCATAGACTACCGGGGTGTAACCCATTGCAGCTGTTGATGTTTACAAAGGCATTCCTGTTTATCATGACGATATCGCCTTGAGTAGTGACTCGAATACATATCTCTTCCATTTTCATATAGACTATCTCTGAGGAAGGCCTATATGTGCAGGCCGAAACGTCAGATTTGTCTAGTCCTTTGCATCAATAAAAAAAGTCTACTGAATTTCAAAAAGCATTGTCTTCAGACTTTTACTTTTACTGTGTGCCCGAGCTAATTTTTTGATTATTGTGATTTTTTCTCGGAGGCACCAACTGTATTTGAGTGAGCCAGACTCTTTTTTGTAATGTTTCCTGAGTTCGTCTGGAGTTTCTGTGCCGCATTGCGTCTAGGCCTTTGGGCCTTCAGGATGACGCTATGCCAGGGTGACGGCTCTGGAAGTTGCTGTAGCGCAGCTGCTGAGCTATGGATTTCTAATTCAGGATATTTCTCCAAAGTAATCCCTAGATCTTCGCAGATTAGCCTAATTTCGCCTGATGTTTTGCCTTGATAGTGTTTCCCTTTTGCTGTTATTGCAATGCCAAATGGATATAGCCAGCGGTATGGGAATTGGCGTTGGCGCAGTTCCTCTGTGAAGGGTTTCAATATTCGCCTCTTGGTCAGAGTTGTGGCAGCTAGGTCTTGGAAAATCCTGATTTCAGAGTCTTCATATTTTATAGTTCCAGCTTCCCTTGCTTTTTTGAGAATAAGCTCCTTAATACGGTAGTCCATGAAACGGCAAATGACATCTCTTGATGGTTCCCCCTGCCTGGGACGTGGTCTCAAAGATCTATGGGCTCTGACCAACTCTATCGGTGGTACAGGGTCAGTGTCTATCAAGTCGGAGAAGATGCTTAAAAGAGCTGGGGTCAGGGCTTCGTTTACTACCGATTCTGGGAGACCCTTTATTCTGAGATTGTTCCGTCTCTCTCTATTTTCATGGTCCTCCAGGATGGTATGGATCTGGTTGACATTATCTTCTTGTTGGTGAAGACAAGAGATGATGGCGTTGGATGTTGTGGTGATCGTGGCCTGGGAGGCTTCCAGTGTTTCCACTCTGTGGCCTATCTGGCCAATATCCTGTTTGATGTGAGAGAGCTCCTTCACTACCGGTTCCAAGGCTTTGTTGAGAATCCTTTTAATGAAGGATCTGGAGATTGGAAGGCTCTTGCTAGAATCCATGTCTTCTGCGTCACTGACGTCATCCTCCATTTCTTGTGTGGTATTAGCAGATGAGTTTTGAGGACCTTCAGCCCCCGCTTCTGCTGGCAGGAGATGCTTTTTGAGGAATTTGTCTACATCTGCTTGGGTCGTGGTCACCGCTGGTTTAGGCAGAGCACTGGCCATTTTATTACCAAATTTGACCATGTCGAAGTCAGCTCTTATGTTATTGTGTTATATCCAGTATAATGGGGGTCCGGTCTCTCCGCTCCCTCTGGGCAGCGTGGGCTGCACCGCTTTACATACGCCTGTGGGGGGGGTGGAGGGGGGGTGTCAGGTGGACTGTGCTTTTTTATATGATGTAGGATCACTGGGGTGTCCTCTATGATCCCTCTGCTATGTTTTCCCCTCAGCAGTCCCTGGGTCCAGGAAGATATATAGCTCCAGGTCTGGGAATACCGCTTAAGAGCCCTTCTTGTGACCCTAAATGCAAAAGTCTCACTCCTGGCAGACCCTCAGGCAGCAGAGGAAAGAGTGGTATGTCTCTTGCTATGTTGTGAGTGCAGCCCCAATGCCAAGAGGGGAGGGGGGGGGGGGCTCACGGTTCAGGACTCCCCCAGATTCCCCTGTCCGGTTCCTGAGTGCGGCTTCACCCCGGGCCCAGGTCTGACAGCCCTCTGGTTCTCAGGCAGGCTTGCGACGTTCTGCTATGGGAGCGGAGGGGGGGGGGAGGAGGAGAGGCACGCCTTCTCGGTGAGTGAGGGTCTTGGCGGGGTCTGTCCCCAACTCACCCGGTTCTTCCTGGGTGGGCACGCGGGCGCGAGGGGTCGTCCGGGGGTGCAGGGGCAATCACTTACCGCCCAGACTCCTCTCCGGACCCGGCAGGGTTCCCCAGAGCATCACCCTCAGCTGTCGCGAGGGTTCCGGCCGGGGCCTCCGATCTCCCGGCTGCCTCCGGAAGGCCCGGCGTGACTCACCAACCTCCCCGCTCCGGCTCCCTCTGTCTGCCGACCGGCAGATGACCGTCTCTTCTCCACTTCCCGTGGGTCTCCTGGTCCGTGGTCTGCGGCTGTTCGTTTGTCGCGTCTACCTCTGGGCCGCGGGATCAGGATGGTGAGTGCAGGACTCCAAGATGGCGGCGGTCCCTCTTCTCCCCTCTCTGGTTGCCGGATCCGCTGACTGATGGGGCCGATTCTGGGGGATGAGGTGGCGGCACAGTGCAACCTCAATTAGCTCTATCTGAGCCCTCTGTCGCCTTCTGAGTCGCCTCTGCACGAGCACTCCTCGTCCCCGGGAGTATTATTGCTGTGGCCCTGCGGCCTGCTGTATGGTTCCCGGCCTCAGTCCCGAGGGGCCTCCACAGGGTTGTTGTTGCTGTCAAATTTAGGATCCCCCTCTGTCCGCCCGATCTCCGTAGCCTAGGTGGAGGGTCTTGGACTGATTATTGACGGCTGGGGGGCTGGATGTTATCGGATGGTCAGGAGCTCCCTCATGCACGTCTGCTGCTGACCGCGGCCATATTGGACTTCCCGATACTAATGTCATTTGAATGCAATTGTTCCTCGAATGTAAGGGGTTTCATTTTCGTTTTGCAAAATTTTTAAAAATAGGCATCACACTAATGTGCGCACTTTGCGTTTTTTTCATGCGTTTCCGCAGCGTTTTCAACTGCAGCGTTTTAATGCAAAAATGTATGCGTTTTGATTTTCAAGCAAAGTCTATGGGAAACAGGGCTTCCTTGTGCGCACAATGCTGTTAAAAACGCAGCGTTTTAGTTGCAGAAAATTTGTCAAAATCTCTGCATTTAAAGAAGCAACATGTCAATTGTTTTTGCCATTTTGGCAGCGTTTTAGAGTCAATGAGATGTTTCAAAACGCATTCTAAATCACAATCCTAGCGTTTTACATGCTTTTTTGATGCAGAAAACATGTTTTTTTGACAAAATAAACGCATGCGTTTTTGACATTATATGATATGTCCCTTTACACACACACACATAGTCCGACAATTAAATTAATGAAAATCAATATTTTAACGTTATTTTATACATAAATATTAGAACACAGTTATCATTAAAATTAGCTTTTGTGTATGATTTTAATTATATTTGTTCTCATTTTTTTCCTTTTTTTTCATAGTATTTGAATGTTTAAACTTTATTTAGTAGTGTATTTGTATTCAAAACGCATCTGACTTTAAGCAATGAAAAAGCATGTTAAACGCGGTAAAAACGTGGCCAAGCGTATTTTTAGCATTTTTGTGGTCAAAACCAAATGTGACAAAGACAATTTCTGCCAAAGGATGCGTTTAGAACTGCAAGTAACTCAACGCAAAGTGCGCACACAGCCTTATAGTCCTTTTTTTTCAACCCCTTAACGACCGCGGGCAGTAATATTATGTCCTAGCGGTCATAGTGTTAATCCTCGCCAGCTGCTGCAGGCAGCCTGTGGCGATCCGCACACGTCAGCTGATTTGTACAGCTGACATGTGTGCCTGGCAAGCAGGAGTACATCAGCAATCTGCCCATGCCTGTCAACCCCTTAAATGGCACTGTCAAAATGTGACAGCGCTATTTAAATCGCGGTCGCAGTAATACTTTACTCACTGGCCGCCACTGGCAGTCACGTGACTTAATCACGTAGAGCGGATGGTTGTCATGGTAGTACACAGTCATGTGATGATTCTTGTAGCTCACATGACTCAGGTCCTGTAACAAGCAGCAGAGTACTGCAGGCTACAAAAGATGAGCATTTTTCCCAATCTGAGCGGTGCTGCTCTGATCGGGAGAAAAGAATGAGCAATCAGATGGCTGATCCTTATAGCCCCCTAGTGGAACTAGTAATATAAAAAAAAAAAATAAAAGAAGTTTTGAAAAATTAAAAAGATAAAAAAAACCTTACATTTCAAATCATTCCCCTTTTGTCTCACTCAAAATTAAAGGGTTAAAAAAATTAAAAAATATACACACATTTAGTATCGCCACGTTCAGAAATGCCCGATCAAAATATAAAATCAATTAATCTGATCGGTACACGGCTTAGCAGCAAAAAAATTCCAAACGCCTAAATTACGTTTTTTGGTTACCGCAAATTTTGGGCAAAATGCAATAACAGGCGATCAAAACGTGGCATGGTACCATTAAAAAGGTCAGCTCAAGATGCAAAAAATAAGCTACCACTGAGCCATAGATCCCAAGAAATTAAAACGCTACGGGTCAAGGAAAATGGCGCAAAACATGCGACACTTTTTTTGGACAAAATTCAGGGGGTTTTTTTAACCCCTTATGTAAAAGTAAACCTATAAAACCTATACATGTTTGGTGTCTAATAATTCACACCGACCTGAGGTATCAAACTGACCCATCAGTTTTACCATATAGTGAATACAGTGAATAAAATATCTCAAAAACAATCGTGTAATCACAATCTTTTTGAAATTTTTCCCCGTTTGGAATTTTTTGCCGTTTTCCACTACACTGTATGATAAAAATCATGGTTGCATTTAAAAGTACAACTCTTCCCGCAAAAAACAAGCCCTCATATGGCAAGATTGATGTTAAAATAAAAAAGTTACGGCTCTCGGTAGAAGGGGAGGGAAAAAGAAACGGAAAACGGAAAATCAGCCAGGGGTGAAGGGGTTAAACATTTTTATCAGTCCTATTTATAGTCCTAATTACTCACAAAGTATGTCCAACAAAGAGGTAAGAGGACCACTCCAAAATATGTAGCATACATAACCACAGAAAAAAAAGAGAAAAGGTTCCAATGAAAAGGAATGTGTCACTAGGTTTTTGCTCCCTCATCTGAGAGCAGAATAATGTATAGACAGAGACCCTGATTCCAGTGATGTGTCACTTACTGAGCTGTTTGCTGTCCTTTTAATAAAATCAGTGTTTTCTCTGCTGCAGATCTAGCAGTTATACAGAGCTCATGAATATGCTGGACTACCTGGCAGCACGCCAAGTAGTCCTCTAATGATGATCTACTGCTGATTAAAAGGTGATTTTATCAAAACTACAATAAGCGGGGCGTGTCCAGGATGCTGAGCTGAGTGGACGTGGGGAAGAGGAGCTCCTGTTGACCCTCAGCTAAATCAGCACTTATCATAAGCACAAACCTACTCACCGGCTCTCAGGATAGGACCACGGAGGATTAAACCATCGCAGCAGGCATCGGTGGCCCCCCCGCTGCACACCACGGCGCTGGATACTTTCTTGGGCCTGGAACAGGGTCCAGGGGAGGCCCGGACGCCATCTTTCCAGGAGCATGGAGGGGAAATGGAGGCACTGGCCCGGCCTGCTAAGCAGCAAGAGAAGGAGGAGTGGGTGAGCGGGGACACAGGGGAAAGTGGAGGAATCTCTGCAGCAGTTCCAACAGGGAATGCCTTGGCTCAGCAGCCCTGCACTGCATCGGATCCTCAGGCACAGCAGCAGCAGGCCCAGGAGCACATAGTGGCTGTGGGAGATAAGGTGGAGGTCGGGGGGCAGCCCTCCCCACTGCCGGGAGAAGGGACTGCAGCCACAGCTGGTAATATCAGGGAACAGAGCAGCCTGCTTCCCCCCTCTGGGCCTCGGTGTGGAGATCAACCTTCCCAGCTTCCCCAGCACCAGACTAAAACTCCAGTGTCTATTACTGCAGGTGCTCACCTTAAAGGGCCAGACACCTTCTATAAGGACATGCATGATTTCATAAGTAAACTTCCTTCTAAAGAGGACTTTCAATGCCTCATACGTGAGGTTAAAGCAACTTGCAGGTCAGAAATAGCTGAAGTGAGGAGAGATTTGCAGCAATTGTCTAGCAGAATTGAATCCCTGGAGGAAGAGCATGACATCACCAGATCCCATGTATCAGAATTACACAAACTGGCAACATCGCAACAAAAAATAATGGAGGATATGCAGTCTCACATAGAGGATCTCGACAACAGAGGACGCCGTTGCAATGTCCGTGTGAGGGGGGTCCCAGAGTCAGATGGGCCCGAGGACACAAACTCCATACTACAATCCATCTTTAATGAAGTGTTGGACGCTCCCCCTTCTAACATCATCAAGCTGGACAGGGCACACAGGGCTTTACAGCCGAAGAATTTATCCACCCAACCCCGGGACATCATTTGTTGCATTCACGACTTCTCCACCAAAGAACTGATCATGGCTAAGGCTAGAATGAGGCGCACGGCACCTGTGTTCAATGGCAAGGAAATCCAGCTTTTCCCGGATCTTTCTCGCATCACACTCCAGAAAAGGCGGCACCTCAAACCCCTCCTCACGAGCCTGAAGGAGCACCAGGTTCCATACCGCTGGGGTTACCCGTTTGCACTAACAGCGCGCAGAGGGGGTAAATCGGCGACCCTTCGCACTCCAGCAGATACCACTCTGTTCTGTGAAGCACTGGACATTCCAGCGGTCTGTATCCCAGATTGGGACTTGCAAAGGTTGGAAGGGCCGCCCCCTCCCGTGTGGTCCAAGGTGAGGGGTGGAGGGCGTGGGGCTTTGGGGGGGAGAGGAGGTAGGGGCCGCGGGTCGCCCCCCTCCCCGGCTCACCGTTGAGGACACTTCTTAACCTGGTTGGTGCCTATTTCTTATACCCTCTGAGTTCCAGTGGCTGAGCATGCTTTGTGATACTGTGACTCTCTCTACAGCAAGCCTCTGACTGTCCATTGTGTCATCTGCGGACCTCTGGGTCTGTTGAGCTGCATAAGGGGGGGGGCTGTAGCCACAATGATGCCGTGGGTGGTAGGGGGGTTGGCGGGAGCCCGGTCCCCTTACTTGGAGTTAGTGGTTGAGGTTTTTTGTTTTGTTTTTTTTTCCCTTGTTTCCTTTTGGCACGGGCCCGTGCCCACTGGACTGACCCCCGTGGGAGGGCTACTGGGGAGTGAGGTGGGTGGCTCTCTTAGCTCAGACGGGTTGGGGAACCTCCCTCTAGGTCTCTCCCTTCCGGGTTGACCCCCCGGGAATCTATGCCTAAGGTTTATGCATTTTGGTTAATGTTCTTAATTCATGTTCATTTCTATGTTTGTCCTTGTCTTCCCCCCTCCCCGATGTTTTTTCCTTATGTGTCCTTTCAGGTACCACCCCTTCTAGAGTCCCTGGGAGCTGCGGCCCTTTGTCGTATGGACCATCTCCTCTGGCCGGCTTCACAGGGGAAGTCATGCCCCCGACGGTATAGGTGTGCCATTAGCTTTTTCTTACTTCTAAGTTTTAGATATGACCCGCATTATCTCTCTTAACGTAAAAGGTCTGAATTCACCCCGTAAGAGGAAATTGCTGCTACAGGAACTGAAAACATCAGGTGCAGACATAGCCTTTATCCAAGAAACACATTTTGTGGAATCAAACACTTTCAAATTTGCGTCCCACCGCTTTCCCATCCATTACTCGGCTTACTCGGGCTCCAAGAGGGGGGGAGTTGCTATTTTAATATCCTCCAGTTGTCCTCTACAAATTACGGGTTCTCACTGCGATCCAGAGGGTAGATATGTGATTCTGGAGGGCCAACTGGGGGGATCCCCGCACATAATGGCCAACATTTATGCACCTAATGAAGGGCAGATACGCTTTCTTAAGAAAATACTCGATCTGATAGGCGGACTGGCACCGGCCTCTACGGTGTTGGGGGGAGACTTTAACATCCCTTTTTCGGAGGTGGCCGACAGACTCTCTGTGGGTGGACACCCTCCATCGGGTGCTTTGAAAAATTTGTCCCGGGACTTTCGTAGGCTCATTAGATCAGGGGCTTTATACGACGCTTGGAGGGTGGACCACCCGGGAGAGAAGGCCTTTTCCTTCTACTCGCATCCGCATCAGACGCACACCAGAATAGACTATTTTTTCATTGACTCACAGCTGCTGGGGCGTCTTGAGAGGGTGGAAATGGGATCCATTACGTGGTCAGACCATTCCCCACTCATAATGGACTTCAAGAAAGATGGTCCTCGACCTAGGCCTGAGCATTGGCGCCTTAATGAATCTCTGATCAAAAATCCCGACACTAGGGCCTTTTTAAATAAGCAACTGGTCGAATTCTTTCAGTTGAACACGGGCACGGTCACGTCGCCGGCAACACTCTGGGAAGCTCACAAGGCAGTGATGAGGGGACTATGCATTAGAGAGGGCGCCAGGGCTAAAAAGAATGCCACAAGCCAGCGGGACTCTATAACGGCCCATCTTAAGCTACAGGAGGGGAGACTGGCGGCTGCCCCATCACTGACTATTCTTAGGAGTCATCAGCCTTAGGGAAAAGTTGAGAGACTTGGCAATTGGCAGAGCAGAAAAATTGCTAACCTTTTCCAAACAAAGATACTATGAAAGGAGTAATAAGGCTCATACCTTACTCGCCAGGCAGCTTAAGGAGCGCGCTACATCCTCATGCCCTCAGGCTCTGCGCGACGAAAAGGGCACTATCCACTATCACCCCGCTTCAATAGCTGACATTTTTTTCAATTACTACAACAAGCTTTATAACCTTCCGGTTCCCCCGGGCATGGCTTCGCGCGGGGCTGGGGCACTTGGGGACTATTTTTCGGCCCTTGAGCTCCCTTCACTGCCTTGCGGAGCAGCCGCGGCTTTGAATGAAGAGATTACTACAGAGGAACTGGAGCAAGTTCTGGAAGCCCTGCCTGGCGGGAAGTCACCGGGCCCGGACGGCTTTACTTATTTTTATTACAAGGTGTTTGCAGCGGAGCTCCTCCCACACATGGCCGCCTTGTTTAACTCTTTCCTTCAGGGTGACCCTATCCCTCCATCCATGCTACACTCCCATTTAATCCTCCTGCCCAAGCCACCCAGGGACCCATTGGACTGTGCTAATTATAGACCAATAGCCCTTTTGAACTCCGATTTGAAGATGTTCACCAAGCTCTTGGCGGCCAGGCTTAATCGATGGTTGCCCCAACTCGTGTATAAAGACCAGGTGGGTTTTGTCCCTTGCCGTCAGGGGGGGGACAACACCAGGAAGGTCATAGACCTGGTGGATGTGGCAAATCGGACGAAGCAACAGGCGTTGGTGTTGAGTCTAGATGCAGAGAAGGCTTTTGACCGCCTTGCGTGGCCTTTTCTCTTCAAGACAATGGAGGTCTTTGGGATCTCGGGTGGCTTTATGCGGGCCTTGAAGTCCCTGTATAGCGCTCCTACGGCCTCTATCAAACTCCCCCTCCACATCTCTAAGCCTTTTCTCATCTCCAATGGCACCAGGCAGGGGTGCCCCCTGTCCCCCCTCCTTTTTGCACTATGCATAGAGCCCCTCGCGGCCTCGGTCAGGAGCAACCCAGACATCTCGGGGGTCCTGGTCAGGAATAAACCGTTTAAAATCTCACTTTTTGCCGACGATGTGCTCATTACACTTACTAACATCCATGTGTCCCTTCCAATTTTAATGTGCACCTTGGGTAGGTACGGGAGCCTTTCGGGGTATAAGATCAACTCTAGCAAAACGGAGGCAATGCCCTTGAATCTCGACCCGGTGGCCCTGGATTACCTGCGTTTGAATTTTAAGTTTCGTTGGAAGACAGATGCGGTCAAGTACCTGGGGGTTAACCTCACATCTACTTATGATTCCCTCTATAACCTTAACTTCCCCCCCCCTTTTCCGAGAGCTGAGAACTCTTTTGAGCAAGTGGTTGCCCCTCCCTCTTTTGTGGATGGGGCGCATTGCGGCGGTTAAAATGAGCTTGCTCCCAAAATTATTATATTTCTTTGAAACCCTCCCAGTTAAGGTACCAATAAAGGAGCTGAAGTCCCTTCAGGCGGCTATCCTGAGATTTATTTGGTGTAACAAACGTCATAGGGTGGCCAGGGAGGTGTTGATGGCTCGGAGAAACAGGGGGGGGCTTTCTGTCCCGGACATCCTAAAATACTATTGGGCGGCCCATCTTAGGAGGATCCCTGTTGGGTGTCCCTTTGGGCATACAACAGGTGGACTGAGATTGAAAAACTTTGGCTGGCGCCTATACATCCAAACGCGCTCCTGTGGCCCCCGGCCCAGTGTGATTCGCCCCCCCCTCTTCTTGGACCGATGCAGTTCACTAGGGACCTCTGGGCATTTTGCATTAGAAGATTTCCTTTGGCATCCCCCTGCTCCCCTCTGGTGTCCTTCATATACCAACCCTTGCTCCCAAGCAGTCTGGAGTCGGACATGGTGCACCCCTGGCTCAAGGCAGGTCTATTCAGATTTGCAGACATTATAGATGGAAGTACAATGCAGATCCATTCCTTTGAGTACCTTAGAGATAAATTCTCTCTCTCTAATCGAGAGTTTTTCCAATATCTGCAGATCAGAGACTTGGCTGGCTCCTTGTTTGGCAGGGCAGGGGCCTCGATTCCCACAGATTTTGAGAAAATTTGCAGAAGGGGCACTGATACTAAGGGGCTGATTTCGGAAATTTACATTTTGCTTTCTGATTCACGGGAGGGGCCCGAGGGGTCTTTTCCATACATGCGGAAATGGGAGTCTCTATTGGGAAGGCGGATACTTCCTCAGGAATGGGCAGCAATCTGGGGAAACGCCGCCAAGACGTCAATATGCACACTATATAAGGAAAATATCTATAAAATTTTGCTATTTTGGTACCACACTCCAGATTTCCTTCATGGCATAGACCCCTCCATACCGGCTTGTTGCTGGAGATGCGGGGGAGGCAGGGGCACCATTCTGCACATATTCTGGTCCTGTCCAGGGATAGTCCCCTTCTGGGAGCGGGTTAGAGGGTTGATCCATAAAGTACTATATATAGAGGTTGATCTTGATCCCCTGATCTATGTTCTGGGTCTTGGGAATGGGGGATTGGGAAAAACGGCCTCTAAGCTTTTGTCCCACATCCTTACGGCGGCCAGATGCTTAATTGCAAAGAATTGGAGGCAGCCAGGGACACCCTCACTCCAGAGCCTCAAGTATAGATTACTGGACGTTAGACGCATGGAACATCTCACGGCACTATTGCATGACACAGTTGACCGCTTCCAGGCCGTGTGGGCACCATGGGACTACTTTGCGGGACAGGAGGATCTGTGAGACTGAGGCCTATGGGTCCTATGGAAGGAGCATGGACTCTTGAAACCCTTCCCTCTTCCCTCCTATTTCTCCTCTCCCCTCCTAACCCTCCTCACCTGTCCTGTCATTGTTTGTCTAGGTTCGATAAGAATTGTGAATTTTATGTTTTATTTTATGTATGAAAAACGTAAATTGAAAATCTCAATAAAAATTCAAAGTTTAAAAAAAAAAAAAAACTACAATAAGCAGCCCAGTAAAGGTCCAGTCACACTAAGCAACTTACCAGCGATCCCAACAACGATAGGGATCGCTGGTAAGTTGCTAGGAGGTTGCTGGTGAGATGTCACACTGCGACGCTCCAGCGATCCCACCAGCAACCTGACCTGGCAGGGATCGCTGGAGCGTGGCTACACGAGTTGCTGGTGAGCTCACCAGCAACCAGTGACCAGCCCCCAGCCAGCAGCGCCGCGTGGAAGATGCTGAGCTTGGTAACTAAGGGAAATATCGGGAAACCAACCCGATATTTACCTTGGTTACCAGCTCACGCAGCTACACGTGCAGAGAGCAGGGAGCAGGGCACACTGAGCGCTGGCTCCCTGCTCTCCTAGTACAGCACACATCGGGTTAATTACCCGATGTATGCTGCAGCTAAACGTGCACAGAGCAGGGAGCAGCGCACACTGCTTAGCGCTGGCTCCCTGCTCTCCTAGTTACAGCACACATGGGGTTAATTACCCGATGTGTACTGCAGCTAAATGTGCACAGAGCAGGGAGCAGCGCACAATGCTTAGCGCTGGCTCCCTGCTCTCCTAGTTACAGCACACATCAGGTTAATTAACCCGATGTGTCCTGCAGCTACATGTGCACAGAGCAGGAGCCGGCAGCACAGGCAGTGAGAGCGGCGGAGGCTGGTAACAAAGGTAAATATCGGGTAACCAAGGACAGGGCTTCTTGGTTACCCGATGTTTACATTGGTTACCAGCCTCCGCAGAAGCCGGCTCCTGCTGCCTGCACATTTCGTTGTTGCTGTCTCGCTGTCACACACAGCGATCTGTGCTTCACAGCGGGACAGCAACAACTAAAAAATGGCCCAGGACATTCAGCAACAACCAACGACCTCACAGCAGGGGCCAGGTTGTTGCTGGATGTCACACACAGCGACATCGCTAGCAACGTCACAAAAGTTGTTTGTTAGCAGCGATGTTGCTAGCGATGTTGCTTAGTGTGACGGGGCCTTAAGGCTACTTTCACACATCCGGTTTGAGCAGTGCGGCTCAATCCGGCTGTGAAACCTATGCAACGGATGCGGTGAAAACACCGCATCCTTTGCATAAGTTTTTACATGCGGCCCGTCCATTTTTTTCCAGTTGCGGCATGCTACTGAGTATGCGCAGTGGAAGAAACCGCATGCGACGTCCGGATGCGTTTTTTTCCGCATCGCACAGCATCAGGAGTCCATAGGCATGCATTGAAAAATGCGCAGCAGCGGCCGGATGCGGCGCGATGCGGTTTTTTTGCCGGAGCAAAAAACGTTCCAGGCAACGTTCCATCCGGCCGCGGCATCGGCTAAATCTGCCGCATGCGGCAAAAAACGGACCGAACGCAAGCCCATGCGGCACAATACGGCACTAATGTAAGTCTATGCAAAAAAAAACTCAACCGGCGGCAAAAAAACGGTTGCGGTTTTTCTGCAGAGCGCCGTATTGTGCCGCAGAGCAAAAACCGGATGTGTGAAAGTAGCCTAAGTGACTTATCGCTGGTATCAGAGTCTCCCCCCCTACGTTATGCTGCTCTCAGATTAGGTGGCAAAAACCTGGTGACAGATTCCCTTTAGTCCAAAACAATTAAAAAATACATGTAAATATGCAAGCAGAAGAGTAAATCATGCATATTTACAGAATTAGAATATGTTAATATGTACTATTTAAAGAACAAGAATGGCCTACAGCAGCAATTCATCATATGAAGACAAACTGTGCTGCTAACTACAGGCCGGTCTCTAATCTTCCCCTTATATCTAAGCTCCAGAAACGCTTGGTCTACTCTCGGCTAATTCGCTATCTCTCTGAAATCTCGCTTCTTGATCCCTCTCAATCTGGTTTCCGCTCTTTACACTTCATCGAAACAGCCCTCACCAAAGTCTCCAATGATCTATTAACAGCAAAATCAAATGGTCACTCTTCCCTATTGCTTCTCTTAGATCTCTCAGCTGCTTTTGATACTGTGGATAACCAGCTCCTCGCCTGGTTCTACTCCTATCTCTCTGACCGCTCCTTCACTATTTCGTTTGCCAGCTCTTACTCCTCTCTCCCCCCCCCTCAATTTAGGGGTTCCTCAAGGGTCAGCCTTGGGTCACCTCCTGTTGTCTTTATACACCTCCCCTACTGGAGAAACCATCAGCAGATTTGGTTTCCAGTACCATCTCTATGCTGATGACACCCAATTATACAGTTCTGCTCCTGACATCACCCCTTCTTTATTACGAAATACCAGGGATTGTCTGTCCACTGTCTCTCAGAGCATGTCCTCCCTCTATCTGAAACTGAATCTCTCCAAAACTGAGTTTCTTGTGTTTCCTCCCTCTACTAACCAACCTATACCCGACATCTCAATTACCTTCAATGATTTAATCATTACTCCCAATCGTCTTCGGGTTATATTTGACTCAGAACTCTCCTTCATTCCCCAAATACAATTACTCAATCGCACGTCACCTCCATCTTGAAAACATCGCCAGAATCCGACCGTTTCTCACCTTCGAAACTGCAAAACCCCTTACTGTTGCTCTTATTCATTCTCATCTGGAATATTGCAATCTTTACTGATCGGTCTCCCTTTGACCAAACTTTCTCCTCTCCAATCCATCCTGAATGCAGCAGCCAGGGTTATATTCCTGTCCAGCCACTTCACTGATGCCTCCACCTTGTGCCAGTCACTACACTGGCTACCTATCAGCTACAGAATACAATACAAACTCATATCCCTCACCCACAAAGCTCTCCACAGCTCTGCACCACTCTATATCTCATCCCTCATCTCTGTCTACCATCCCACCCGCTCCCTTCGTTCCGCAAATGATCTTAGACTAATATCCTCCGTAATATGAACCTCACACCTCCATCTCCAAGACTTCTCTTGTGCCGTGACAGTTTTCTGGAATGCACTACCGCAAAGAATGCAGCCCCCAAGTTTTTAAGCGTGAATTAAAAACAATTCTCTTCAGACAAGCTTGACATCCTAACTTACTGACCTAATTCTCCCCTGTCCCACCCTCTGAATGCTATTCATAACTCCCTCCTATTTCTGTCCTCACATCCTCCATACAACCAATAGCATGTAAGTGCACCTAAAAGGTTACTGTCTAATGACGGGCTCATTCAACTTTATATGAAATCAATAAATTAGCATAAGAGTGGCTGGACCAGATACTACAAGCATGCCTTACCTTTTGTGTCCCCCTATTTCCCCATAGATCGTAAGCTTGCAAGCAGGGCCCTCGTTCCTACTGTAACTACTGAAGTACTCGTATGTGCTATTTTGTTTTGTTTTCGTCTGTACAAGCCCCCACCTGATTGTAAAGTGCTGCAGAATATGTTGGCGCTATAAAAATAAACTTTATTATTATTATTATTATAGCAGAAGAACAAAATAAAATACAATTATAAAATTGCGGCTATGGATTTGTACATAGAGATATTGTGACTATTAGCACCAGTGGCATATCTAGATTTCAGTGGGCTTCGGTGCAAAAGTTGGACATGGGCCTCAAAATCCCCACGCCCCCTCATGTTGGTCAGACGTATTGGCCCTTGTAGCATTCTAAAACCTAAAAAGACATACAAGTTGACCCTACCAATATGTAATAATGTAACGCATCCAGGGCTCCTTCCTGGTAAATATGTTCTTCATCCTGGTAAATGACCCCTATCCTAGGTTCATCCTTGTATATTTACGCTCCCCATCCAGGTATATATGTCCCCATCATGGGCTCCTCCTGGTATTTATGTCCCCATCCGGGTAAATATGTTCACTTCCTGGTACATATGCAGGGTGGCACTGGGGTGTCTGGGGCTCACAGGGGTAATTGACTGTAGGAGCCCACTCTACAACTATATGCAATTACCTGTTAGCCGCTATCCCTGTTATAGTGGAGCATCGACTGTAAAACACAGACGGCTCCTGCACATCTCTAGTTTGCATTGGGCTGGCCACTCCATAACCTCAATTTTGTTGGACTGGAACTAAGATTTTGCTCATTTACTGGTGTATTTAGGGTCATTGTCTTGTTGAAACACCCTTTTCAAGGGCATTTCCTCTTCAGCGTAAGGTACCATGACCTCTTCAAGTATTTTGATATATGCAAACTGGTCCATGATCCCTGGTATGTGGTAAATAGGCCGGCACCATAGTAAGAGAAACATGCCCATATCATGATGCTTGCACCACCATGCTCCACTGTCTTCACAGTGTACTGTGGCTTGAATTCAGAGTTTGGGGGTCGTCTGACGATCTGTGTGTGGCCCTTGGACCCAAAAAGAACAATTTTACTTTCATCAGTCCACAAAATGTTATTCCATTTCTCTTTAGGCCATTTAATGTGTCTTTGACAAATTGTATCCACTTTAGTACGTCATTGTTTAACAGTGGGACTTTGCGGGGACTTCTTGCTAATAGATTAGCGTCACACAGGCGTCTTCTAACTGTCACAGTCCTCACAGGTATCTTGAGACGTCTTTGATCAACCTGGAGCTGATCATTGGCTGAGCCTTTGCCAATCTGGATATTCTTCCATCCATTCCAATGATCGTCTTCCGTTTTCTTCCACGTCTCTCTATTTTTGCTTTCCATCTTAAAGCATTGGAGATCATTATTTTAGCTGAACAGCCGATCATTGTCTGCACTTCTTTAGAATTTTTATCCTGTCCATTCAACTTTTTAAACAAAGTATGCTGTTCTTCTGAATAATGTGCCAAACAAACCTTATTTCTCAGGCTTTCAAGTAAAAATGTATGTACAACATGTGCCGCCTTCACCCTTAAATAAGGGCCACCTGATTCACACTGGTTTCTTCACAGAATGATTGACCTCACTAATGTAACTCCACACCGCTATTATTCTGAACACATCCCCATAGAATTATTCAATTACACAGACTCAAAAACCTGCAGATAATGAATGTGGAGCCTGGTGGTTTTCTAATAATCTACTGCCCCAACTGGTAAATTGTAAAGAATATAGTAATATAATTTACACTAAAAATGGTGA
This sequence comes from Anomaloglossus baeobatrachus, assembly GCF_048569485.1. Taxonomy (NCBI): domain Eukaryota; kingdom Metazoa; phylum Chordata; class Amphibia; order Anura; family Aromobatidae; genus Anomaloglossus; species Anomaloglossus baeobatrachus. The sequence continues at coordinate 673,926,863 of NC_134354.1, forward strand.
ATAATCTGGTTAGTCATATTGGACTGCTATTATTTTGAACACTACTGTAGGTGATAACGTATTGATTGGTGGAATCTGACTAGTAGCAATGACACCAATCGGAAGAAAGAGAAACTTTTGTCCCTGAAAGGGCAACTTTATCCCCATTACAAAAATGCAGCGGCAGGTCGGATGTGTAACGAGTGCTCCACTTATTCGCTTTGGGGCTTCCAAAAATAGACAAGTGCAGCATTCGGCAGCCACTGAAGGAATGAAGGATCAGTGGTCGAGTTGTACATGAGCTCCAGTCTAATGGGGATAAAAGTTGTCCATTCTGCCAATTGGTGCAGGTCTCAGCAATCGGACTCCAATCAATAAATTATACTCAGGCTATGTGCGCACGTTGAGTATTTGGTGAGTTTTTACCTCAGTATCTGTGGCCAAAACCAGGAGTAGAACAATCAGAGAAAAAGTATAATAGAAACACGGGCACCACTTCTGCATTATTCACCAACTTCTGGTTTTGGCTACAAATAATGATGTAAAATACTGACCAAATACTGAACATGTGAACTTAGCCTTAGAAGAGGTGATTACTTGTTTTCACCGGAGAACCTCTGTAAGTGCATATTTACTACTGTGTAATAGTCACAGGACAGGGAGGGGTTAAACGTCCAAATATTTAATCTCTATTGGAAATAAAGAATCTTTCCCTTATTGATATAATGTCCTCCAGACACAACACAATCCATTATACCAAGACCAATAATACCATATACTGTACAAGAAAGAAATACCGCCACTACGTGACCAAACCACCTATTACTACCACCTATTGACTAAATAATGCCACATGCAGGCCCGTATTTACCATTAGGCACCCATGGACCGGTGCCTGGGGCGGCGGGTTGCGGGGGGGCGGCACCTTCTGGATGCAAAAAAAAAATATTTTTTTTTACATCCTCCCCCCCTCCGTTAGCCAGTCTATTAAATCCGCTGTGTTTTCGGAGGGGGGGAGGGGTGAGCAGCGCACCTCTATCTATCTGTATCTGCGTCTTTAAGACATGCATACAAATAGACTGCGGGCGCCGTACACAGGGAGATGATTGACCCCGGAAGTGCCGGCGCCTGCACTTCCGGGGTCAGAGGCGCGCCAATCAGCTCCGTGCTGTGGCGGCCAAAGCTGTAGATGCCGCGGAGGAAGAGAACTCACCGGAGCCAGCCGCAGCAGGAGGATGACGGACACCGGAGGAGGAGCTGCAGCTCTGGCAAGAGGAGGAGGAGGGCGGCGGCGGCACGGGAGCAGGTAATCACTTGCAGAGTTCCTAATGCTGGGAGGGGAGGGGAGGGGGGGAGGCAGGCAGAGGCTATAAAGTTAGGATTGTGGGGGAGGGGCAGCAGAGGCTATAGTCTGGGGATTGCGGGTGAGGGGCAGCAGAGGCTAGTCTGGGGATTGCGGGGGAGGGGCAGCAGAGGCTATAGTCTGTGGATTGCGGGGGAGGGGCAGCAGAGGCTATAGTCTGTGGATTGCGGGGGAGGGGCAGCAGAGGCTATAGTCTGGGGATTGCGGGGGAGGGGCCGGCAGAGGCTATAGACGGGATTAGGAGGCCTATTATTGTAGTCTGGAGGTTAGGGGGCCTATGACTCGACAGTGTTTAGGGGGGCTGGGGCTATTAGTATAGTCTTAGAGTTAGGGGGCCTATTAAAGAAGATGGTGGTCAAGGTGGCCTATTGCTGTAGAGGGGAAGGTTTAGGGAGCCTGTTGCTGTAAGAGGCAGGGTTAATGGAGCCTGTTGCTGTAGAAGGGGGAGCTAATGGAGCCTGTTGCTGAAGGAGGAGGGTTAATGGAGCCTGTTGCTATAGGAGGAGGGTTAATGGAGCCTGTTGCGGTAGGAGGAGGGTTAATGGAGCCTGTTGCGGTAGGAGGAGGGTTAATGGAGCCTGTTGCTGTTGGGGAGGGGGTTAATGGAGCCTTTTGCTATTGGGGAGGGGGTTAATGGAGCCTGTTGCTGTTGGGGAGGGGGTTAATGGAGCCTGTTTCTGTAGGAGGGAGGGTTAATGGAGCCTGTTGCTATAGGAGGGAGGGTTAATGGAGACTATTGCTGTAGAGGGGGAGATTTAGGGAGCCTATTGCTGTAGAAGGGGGAGGGTTAATGGAGCCTGTTGCTGTAGGAGGAGGGTTAATGGAGCCTGTTGCGGTAGGAGGAGGGTTAATGGAGCCTGTTGCAGTAGGAGGAGGGTTAATGGAGCCTGTTGCAGTAGGAGGAGGGTTAATGGAGCCTGTTGCTGTTGGGGAGGGGGTTAATGGAGCCTGTTGCTATTGGGGAGGGGGTTAATGGAGCCTGTTTCTGTAGGAGGGAGGGTTAATGGAGCCTGTTGCTATAGGAGGGAGGGTTAATGGAGCCTATTGCTGTAGAGGGGGAGATTTAGGGAGCCTATTGCTGTAGAAGGGGGAGTTAATGGAGCCTGTTGCTGTAGGAGGAGGGTTAATGGAGCCTGTTGCAGTAGGAGGAGGGTTAATGGAGCCTGTTGCAGTAGGAGGAGGGTTAATGGAGCCTGTTGCGGTAGGAGGAGGGTTAATGGAGCCTGTTGCTGTTGGGGAGGGGGTTAATGGAGCCTGTTTCTGTTGGGGGGGGGTTTAGGTGACCTTTTGCTGTAGGAGGGGGGGTTTATGGGGACCTTTTGCTGTAGGAGGGGGGGTTTATGGGGACCTTTTGCTGTAGGAGGGGGGTTTAGGGGGACCTTTTGCTGTAGGAGGGGGGGTTAGGGGACCTTTTGCTGTAGGAGGGGGGGTTTAGGGGGCCTATTGTTGTAGGGGGCCTAATGCTGTAGATGGGGGGTGGGTTAGGGGGGCTTACAGAGGGAGGGATAGTGCAAGGGACAAAATTGATGGGGAAAAGTATAAGGACTCTGCATGTTGGGGGTCTCAGTATGGAGAGTGGTAGATGTAGAAACTTGGCACCCAAGATCAATGTGAACAGTTGTTTTTATTGTGAAGAACTTGTAGGACCAGCACAAGCGCAGATGTTTCGGTCAAAAGACCTTCATCAGTGCATGCAGAGGGTCCTCAGAAGGTATAGTAGCGTGACGAGCGGTGTAGCCCGGTATGACGCGGTGTCCTCGACTGTATATGTGGCAGTGCTGGGCTTGTGCTGGTCCTACAAGTTCTTCGCAATAAAAACCACTATTCACATTGATCGAGCGCCAAGTTTCTACATTTACTTGAGGCGGTTTTGGACCCTCCTTGTGCCCCCCCAGAAGTGCCGAGTATCAATTCACTTAGTATGGAGAGGGGGTTCAGTATGGGGGGTTCAGTATGGGGGGTCATTATGGGGGGGTCATTATGGACAAAGGCAGTGTGAGGGCTCAGTATGGAGTGGATCAATGTAGGGGACTCAGTATGAAATGTGAGGTAGTTTGGGAGGGGGCTCATCATTAGATGTGAGGTAGCGCGGGGGTCTCTGTATGATGAGTGGGGCAGCATGGTGGTCTCTGTATGCTGAGTGGGGCAGCATGGTGGTCTCTGTATGCTGAGTGGGGCAGCATGGTGGTCTCTGTATGCTGAGTGGGGCAGCATGGTGGTCTCTGTATGCTGAGTGGGGAAGCATGGTGGTCTCTGTATGCTGAGTGGGGCAGCATGGTGGTCTCTGTATGCTGAGTGGGGCAGCATGGTGGTCTCTGTATGCTGAGTTTGGCAGCATGGTGGTCTCTGTATGCTGAGTTTGGCAGCATGGTGGTCTCTGTATGCTGAGTTTGGCAGCATGGTGGCCTCTGTATGCTGAGTTTGGCAGCATGGTGGTCTCTATCTGAGTTTGGCAGCATGGTGGTCTCTATCTGAGTTGGGCAGCATGGTGGTCTCTGAGTTTGGCAGCATGGTGGTCTCTATATGCTGAGTGGAACAGCATGGTGGTCTCTGTATGATGAGTGGGGCAGCATGGTGGTCTCTGTATGATGAGTGGGGCAGCATGGTGGTCTCTGTATGCTGAGTGGGGCAGCATGGTGGTCTCTGTATGCTGAGTGGGGCAGCATGGTGGCCTCTGTCTGAGTTTGGCAGCATGGTGGTCTCTGTCTGAGTTTGGCAGCATGGTGGTCTCTATATGCTGAGTGGAACAGCATGGTGGTCTCTGTATGATGAGTGGGGCAGCATGGTGGTCTCTGTATGATGAGTGGGGCAGCATGGTGGTCTCTGTATGCTGAGTGGAACAGCATGGTGGTCTCTGTATGATGAGTGGGGCAGCATGGTGGTCTCTGTATGATGAGTGGGGCAGCATGGTGGTCTCTGTATGCTGAGTGGGGCAGCATGGTGGTCTCTGTATGCTGAGTGGGGCAGCATGGTGGCCTCTGTCTGAGTTTGGCAGCATGGTGGTCTCTGTCTGAGTTTGGCAGCATGGTGGTCTCTGTATGCTGAGTGGGGCAGCATGGTGGTCTCTGTATGCTGAGTTTGGCAGCATGGTGGTCTCTGTATGCTGAGTTTGGCAGCATGGTGGTCTCTGTATGCTGAGTTTGGCAGCATGGTGGTCTCTGTATGCTAAGTTTGGCAGCATGGTGGTCTCTGTATGCTGAATTTGGCAGCATGTTGGTCTCTGTATGCTGAGTTTGGCAGCATGGTGGTCTCTGTATGCTGAGTTTGGCAGCATGGTGGTCTCTGTCTGCTGAGTGGGGCAGCATGGTGGTCTCTGTATGCTGAGTTTGGCAGCATGGTGGTCTCTGTATACTGAGTTTGGCTGCATGGTGGTCTCTGTCTGCTGAGTTTGGCAGCATGGTGGTATCTGTATGATGAGTGGGGCAGCATGGTGGTTTCTGTATGCTGAGTGGGGCAGCATGGTGGTCTCTGTCTGATGAGTTTGGCAGCATGGTGGTCTCTGTCTGATGAATTTGGCAGCATGGTGGTCTCTGTCTGCTGAGCTTGGCAGCATGGTGGTCTCTGTATGATGAGTGGGGCAGCATGGTGGTCTCTGTCTGAGTTTGGAAGCATGGTGGTCTCTGTATGATGAGTGGGGCAGCATGGTGGTCTCATTATGGAAAAGGGGCAGGCAGCATTTGGAGTACATTAAGAAGGGGCAGCATGGGAGGCTCAGTATGGAGAGGGGCAGTGTGAGGAGGGGGCAGCATGAATGATGTGAGGACAATGTGCAGATCATATTTCATAATTGAGGAAGGTGTGGTGGGTATAGTTTATAAGGGAGGGCAGTGTGGTGTTTTAGTTTATTAGGGGGCAGTGTGGCGGTCATGGTATATAAGTGGGGACGGTGTGGTGGGAATATTTTATAGGAGAGGATAGTGTGGAGGCCATGTACATTAAGAGGGATTGTGTGGAGTAATATTTTTTGCGGGGAGCACAGTGAGGAGCAGTTATTTTTTTCACAGCATAGGGCTTATTTATAGCACAGCATTTGTGGTTATTGTTATTCAGGAACATTATAATGACATTGTTATTTTTCAGGGTACCATGGTGAGATGTGCTGCAGAAGACCGGAGAAGAGGGAAGTCTGCAGAGGCGAGGTGTGGATATGAAGTCATCATGGAGTCGGGGACATGAGAAAACAGCGATCGGTGAGTGAATTATCACAGACCTTACACTGCACTAACATTTACACAGGTTTAGGGGAAAAAGTGACTGGAGTGCTTCTTTAAAGGTAACCTGTCACCAGATTTGGTGACTATAAGCTGCGGCCACTACCAGTGGGCTCTTAAGGGGGCTTTACACGGTACCGATATCGCTAGCGTGCGTACCCGCCCCCATCGTCTCCCGTCACACGACTTACCTGCCCTGCGACGTCGCTCTGGTCGGCGATCCGCCTCCTTTCTAAGGGGGGCGGGTCGTTCGGCGTCACAGCGACGTCACACGGCAGGCATCCAATAGAAGCGAAGGGGCGGAGATGAGCGGGACGTAAACATCCCGCCACCTCCTTCCTTCCGCATAGCTGATGGAGGCAGGTAAGGAGATCTTCCTCGCTCCTGCGGTGTCATACACAGCGATGTGTGCTGCCGCAGGAACGAGGAACAACTTCGCTAATTAGAAATAAACAATTTTTGGTTTTAGGACGACCTCTCCGCAGCAAACGATTTTTGCCGCTTTTGCGATCGTTTTAGATTGCACAAAACTGTTACACGCTTCGATATCGTTAATGACGCCGGATGTGTGTCACAAACAACGTGACCCCGACGATAAAACATTAACGATATCGTAGCGTGTAAAGCCCCCTTTATATACAGTTTTCTAACATGCTGTATATAAGAGCCCAGGCCGAGGGTATAACAAAAATCACTTTATACTCACCTAAAGGGCGGTGCGGTGCAAACTATTCGAATGGGTGTCTCCGTTCTCCGGTACCGGCACCTCCTCTTTCGACCATCTTTGTCCTTCTTATTCTGAAGCCTGGGTGCATGACGTGTTCTACATCATCCACACTAGCCGACATTGAGGTCCTGCACAGGTGCAGTACAATGCACTCAGGGCAGATCAAAGTGCGACTGCGCAGGACCACAATGCCGGCGAGTGTGGATGACGTAGGACGCGTCATGCACCCAAGCTTCAGAAGGACAAAGATGGCCAAAGGAGGGGGCGCCGGTACCGGAGAACAGAGACACCCATTCAACCAGTCTGCACCGCCCCCTAGGTGAGTATTATAAAGGGATTTTTATGTTCTACACTTCCTGGGCTCTTATATACAGCATGTTAGAATGCCATATATAAGAGCTCAGTGGTGGTGGCTGCAGCTTATAGACTGAAAAACTGGTGACAGGTTCCCTTTAATATTTGCAGCAAAATCTAATTTTATTTAATATGCAAATGAGGGCGTTTTGGTGCACCAATGGGGTGGTTTTTGCTTTGGTGCACCGTTGGTGTGGTCTTTGTGTCGGTGCACCGTTGGTGTGGTCTTTGTGTCACTACACCGTTGGTGTGGTCTTTGTGTCGGTGCACCGTTGGTGTGGTCTTTGTGTCGGTGCACCGTTGGTATGGTCTTTGTGTCGGTGCACCGTTGGTGTGGTCTTTGTGTCGGTGCACCATTGGTGTGGTCTTTGCTTTGGTGCACCATTGATGTGGTTTTTGCTTTGGTGCACCGTTGGTGTGGTCTTTGTCTCGGAGCACCATTACGCTCTCATATATGTATTTTAAAGTCTTTTGTTTTTATTGACAGCGCTCCATTAGTAAAAGTGAGTGCTGTCTAATATCAGCTTGTATGTCTGATTTTACCACTGTTACTAAGTGAGTGCTGTCCATCAAGACAAGGGACTGGCTTCATATGCAAATATAAGAGTGCACCAAGGCATAGTCCACGCCAAGGGTGCACCAAAGCCCCTCATTTGTATTTTAAAAAATAAATTTTGAAGCAAATATTAAAGGGGTTGTCCAGTCTAGAATGAGAAGTCTGCACTCACTGTGTGTCACTCTGTGACTGCAGATTTGCGAATCCTCCAAGTTCACTCACTGTGTGTTACGAAGATTCTCCGGTGTCTGCGAGGGCAAACGACGGTCACGTATGCGAAATGCAGAGTCCCAGCTAGAACCAGTCTAGGGGACGCCACCTCGCTCAATACAAGTGCATTAAGTGAGGCCGTACTCACTAGACGAGTTCTCACTAGGAGTCTGCATATCACATACTTGACCACCATGAGTGCGCTGGGAGGATTCACAGGTCTGCAGCCATAGAGGGACACATAGTTAGACTACAGACTTGTCATTTTAGACTAGACAACCCCTTTTAAGCTAAACTGTGTGATTTTTGTAGGGGAATCGTCCCTTATATAAATGTTTATTTATGTAAATGGAATAATCACTTCACCCGACAAACAAACCTTTTGCTTGTGCGTTTGGTGATCTGACAGCCGGTTTAGATAGATCAATCGGTTTCTAATTATTAGCAGCGTTGTAAATACACCTCAAAGTGTAACTGAACTTTTTGTGTTTTTATATTTTATGCCCAATCATTCTGAGCAGATTGGTGGGAAATCTGGTCCAGAGACCCCCAACCACAGCTGAAAAGCTCTTTTAGAAGAGCGCACACAGCACAGAGCAGATCCTGTAGAAAGTCATTGTTCTGTTCAAGAGCTGTGCACTTCTAAGGGGTCTTTTGAACAATTTACGGGGGTCTCCGGATCCAGACCCACACCAATGTGCTCAGAATTAATGGACCTAAAACATAAAAGATATCTCCCAAAAAATAAGGTATTTTTTAAATGTTTAATATCCGCAGGTACAAAGTCCCGTGGACACATAGCCTTAAGGCCGCTTTACATGCAACGACATCGCTAAAGAGATGTCGTTGGGGTCACGGAATTCGTGACGCACATCCGTTCTTCTTAGCGACGTCATTGCGTGTGACACGTACAAGCGACTGCTAACGATCAAAAATACCTTATCGTTGCTCGTTGACACGCTGTCCATTTCCCAAATATCGTTGCTGCTGCAGGTATGATGTAGTTTGTCGTTCCTGCGGCAACACACATCGCTATGTGTGACACTGCAGGAACGAGGAACCTCTCCTTACCTGCGGCCGCCCGCAATGAGGAAGGAAGGAGGTGGGCGGGATGTTACGTCCCGCTCATCTCCGCCCCTCTGCTTCTATTGGGCGGCCGCTTAGTGACGTCGCTGTGATGCCGAGCGAACAGCCCCCTTAGAAAGGAGGCTGTTCGCCGGTCACAGCGACGTCGCTAGGCAGGTAAGTAGTGTGACGGGTCCGAGCAATGTTGTGCGCCACGGGCAACAGACGGGGGCGGGTACGCTCGCTAGCGAGATCGCAGTGTGTAAAGCGGCCTTTAGTGTCTTTGAAAATCTGAAGCTGTTACAATAAGCTAAATAAAACTGAACGTGTTCGCAGCAAGTGCAGATCTTCATTCTTATAGCATTTAGCACTTTTTCAAGTGTGTTACAGAGTAGATCCACCTTAAATAGATGTCGTGTGCCCAAAATCATAGTTTTACGTTGTCAGTAAGGGGTGCGAACACTTAAAGTGCCTAGGGCAGCACGAAGGCCAAATACAGCCCTGGCCACATGCAAGATATAAATACTGCCATGCCATGACCAGACCACATATTACCACCATATAGTGACCAGTGTTGTAGTACTCAGTCACAAATTAAAACCACAATACTAATAAAACTAATATTCACATTATACATAGGAGCTCTGTATACAGTGTATAGTATATGGGTAATACCGTGGCTTACCAGTGACATATGTAGGTTAAGTCATTCATTTTTTCTTTTCCTTTTCATCCAACAACGACCGCTATCACTTATTCTAGCCATGACTCGTCTCTGCAGAAAATAACACACAGTCACCTAATTCTGAACACTTCAAGGGCATATTCCACACTTTTTCTCCAATTTCTATACTACGTCAGATGATGAGAAACAAAAGCGACATAGTGCTGCCCTTCCTTCATTGTAAACAGTATCCTAAAAAGTAAAATATCACAGCAGTAATAATGTCCCTTAATTGGCCCCTACAGTAATAATGTTACCCAATTGCCACAAAAAACTAAGAATATGTCCGCACTTTGCGTCATCGTAGTTGCGTTTCAAAACGCATATTTTGGCAGAAATTGTCTTTGCCAAAGTTTGGTCGGATCGCAAAAACGCAGTAAATACGCATGCGTTTTACCGCGTTTTTACGGCGTTTTGACAGCTTTTTACCTGCTTTTTCATTTCTTTTAGTCAGATGCGTTTTGATTATAAAGACACTGGTAAATTAATTTTAAATATACAAACACTAAGATAAAAATGGAAATTAAAGTTAACCAACATTATGATTTAAATCATACAAAAATTAGATTAAATTAATATAATATTAACTATTTGTTAATATTTATGTTAAGATTAACGAAAAAATATGGAATTACAATCTTTTAATTGTCGGACTATGTGTGTGTGTAAAGGGACATATCATTCCATTAATATTTAGTTCAAAGAACATGCGTTTTCTAAGTCCAAAACGCATGTTTTCAGCATCCAAAAGCATGTAAAACGCTCGAATTTTGTGATTTGAGGCGTTTTGACATTTCTCATTGACTTCAATGTTATCAAAACACAGCCAAAATGGCAAAAACAATTGACATGTTGCTTCTTTGAACGCTGAGTTTTTGCCCAGAATTATGCAAATTAAACGCAGCGTTTAGAAAAGCAAAGTGCGCACAAGAAAGCCCAATGTCCCAATGACTTTGCTAGAAAAGCAGAACGCAGACATTTTGGCATGAAAACGCTGCAGGTCAAAAAGCAGCTGAAACGCATGTAAAAACGCAAAGTGCAGACACACCCTAATAATATATGTTACTCAATCTGGCACTTATACAGTAATTATGTCCCCCATCCTGGTCCTTTCCAGAATAATGACACTGACACTTGAGGTATAGGATAGTGGCTCTGACACAGGGTACGGGATAATGATGCTGACACTCGGAGTATGTGATAATTACGCTGACACTCAGGGTACAGGTTAATTGTGCTGACACTCTGGGTACAGGATAATTACGCTGATATTTGGCTCTTTCAATCAGCAGCCTGCTTTCCCATGCTCTGCTATACATTTTTCCCTTAGCACCCAGCTTTCCTATGTTCTGATATCCATCTTGTCCTCAGAACCCAGCTTTCCCATGCTCTGCTCTACATCTTTACCTCAGAACCCAGCTTTCCCATGCTCTGCTATACATCTTTCCCTCAGCAACATCCTAAAATGCCAAGGATCGGAGACTAAAAATGACTAATTATTAATTAATAGAAAACTGAAGTAGCCTTTAATACAGGTGTATGAATTAAGACCCCACAACAAGTGTAAGGAAGCAAATAAAGGAGAGAGAAAAAAGAATACGCCTCCGTTGTACCTTAGAACATATTTTCTCCTGCGTGAGACATATAATGACACTAAGGCTGGGGCCACACGGGCACTACTGCGATCCACTTGCATGAGACTCGGCTCGTGCTGGCAGTACAGCAGAGCCGAGTGTCATGCCTGTGTCTTTGCAACTGAGGTCCGTTCGTGCGAGCAGACCTCAGCTGCGGGGGGCGGGCCGGCACTCAGGAGGGGAGGGAGGGATTTCTCTCCCTCTCTACTGTGTAGCCGGCTATAGCCATTCTCGCACTGCACTAGCAGTACACCGGTGTACCGCGGGTGCAGTGCGATTTTTCTCTCGCCCCATTCACTTGAATGGGTGCGAGAGAAAAAGTCTCACATTACAGTCGCAGCATGCTGCGATTGTTTTCTCAGTCCGATTAGGGCTGAGAAAATAATCGCCCATGTGTGCTGACACACAGGCTAGAATTGGTCCGAGGGGAATGCGATGTTTTATCGCACTCCACTCGCACTGTTTTTCTCGCCGTGTGGTTTAGCCCTTAGCCCAGCTCTCACTGAAGAGATGTCTGTGATTATAAGTGCTGGGAGTAGAGCACTTGGAAGTTGAGCGCTGGAAGTTGAGTGTGATTACTAAAACATCTTCAGCTTTTCTCTCACAGAAGACTTTGCTGGGTGAGGGGGATACATCAAAGCTGAAAGCATTGTGAAAAGAGACCTGTAGCTGCAGGGTTGTTTGTAATGACAAAAAACCTAAAGAAAAAACTCCTACAAACAGTATTTATTATATCAAATATTAAAAATGCTCTAAAATACAGAGCGTAATAACTCTTATATTGTCAAAAAACACTGGTCAAGTGAGGTGAATAACAGGACAAAAGAGATTCAAGCCAGAGTGAAGAAATGGGGGGAACTGTTGTCTCAACACTCAGGGTAGGGCTCTAGGTAGCATAAATCAGATAATTTGGTGTTTGCTAGATTGAATGCCCTATAATTCTAGGAGATGTAGAGAAGGGAATAGTCTAACCCTCTCTTTTACCTGCCTACCAGCGGAGGTGCACCATAAGGTATTGGGTACCCCCCGCTCCTCGTCGACTCTCCCTATTCTGTCCCTTTAACCCGCAAGTCGCAGGAGCAACCACCACCAAGAATAAAAGGTGCAAAATAGTCATAAGGTCATTATAATAATCTGGTTACCTAGGCAACTAGGCAACGCTGATGCAGCTTATCCTTTATAATGAACAGGAAAAAACAAGAAAGGTGATGCTTGTTAGTGTATTTGCATCAGATTTGGAAATCCATAAATATTATTAACTGAAAATTGGTCATCATGAATACGATAGCCAAATAATTAACTGTACATGTGTATGTTCCTGCACAGTTATGCAGATGAAATTTGGTAATGATATACCAGTGATATTAAGTGGTAGCAAAAAATCCCAGCAAGGAACTTATCTGCTAGGATCACTGATAGCAAATCCCAATCCCGACGCGTTTCCCCCCTATTTTTTCTTTTTAGGGGTTCATCAGGGGAAGAACCAAGGATTTCATCATATCCAGATAGTAGTAACATCAATTTTCTTTCTAAATTGAAAAAGATATCGATTTCCCAGATTAGGACATAATATAACGTCCACAACAATCCATATGCATTCTCTAGATTAAACACTATTATACCAAATTGTCCATTTTCATACCTTAATTGGTTTGGCTTTCCTAGTAATATTAGGCCGACATCAATAGTCTTCGGTAATGGGCAAAACGTCTGGTGTGTATTACCCACTGGTGCTAAGGTATAATAACCCCCAATGCACCGGATGGAAGAAACAGTATACCTTCCCCGGTGGTACTATCTGGATATGATGAAATCCTTGGTTCTTCCCCTGATGAACCCCTAAAAAGAAAAAATAGGGGGGAAACGCGTCGGGATTGGGATTTGCTATCAGTGATCCTAGCAGATAAGTTCCCTGCTGGGATTTTTTGCTACCACTTAATATCACTGGTATATCATTACCAAATTTCATCTGCATAACTGTGCAGGAACATACACATGTACAGTTAATTATTTGGCTATCGTATTCATGATGACCAATTTTCAGTTAATAATATTTATGGATTTCCAAATCTGATGCAAATACACTAACAAGCATCACCTTTCTTGTTTTTTCCTGTTCATTATAAAGGATAAGCTGCATCAGGGTTGCCTAGTTGCCTAGGTAACCAGATTATTATAATGACCTTATGACTATTTTGCACCTTTTATTCTTGGTGGTGGTTGCTCCTGCGACTTGCGGGTTAAAGGGACAGAATAGGGAGAGCCGACGAGGAGCGGGGGGTACCCAATACCTTATGGTGCACCTCCGCTGGTAGGCAGGTAAAAGAGAGGGTTAGACTATTCCCTTCTCTACATCTCCTAGAATTATAGGGCATTCAATCTAGCAAACACCAAATTATCTGATTTATGCTACCTAGAGCCCTACCCTGAGTGTTGAGACAACAGTTCCCCCCATTTCTTCACTCTGGCTTGAATCTCTTTTGTCCTGTTATTCACCTCACTTGACCAGTGTTTTTTGACAATATAAGAGTTATTACGCTCTGTATTTTAGAGCATTTTTAATATTTGATATAATAAATACTGTTTTTAGGAGTTTTTTCTTTAGGTTTTTTGCACTGATACTCCTAGGTCTTCACCTGTTTTGGTTTACAATTGTTTGTAATGACACAAGACTCAGCTATGCTGTACTCCTCCTTCCTCCACACTGACTGCTGTGAGATGAAAGCTGATGTAATCACATTCATGTGTGCACAGTTCCAGGCCCATGACTCCGGAATGTCTGACTGAAGGCCTTTGACCTTCACCCAACAGCCCCCTACCCCCTAGGGTTCTTATCTAAAATAAACACAAACACTGCGTGACGTTGGATATAAAGGCCACAGCGGCCCCATTTATTAGTAACAGAAACATAAGCCATGTAACAATACAATTCTTCATTGAAGAACCCCCGAAAAGGAGGGGGGGTACCTGAAGGTTAACCAAAATGTTCCTTGCAACATCAGCCCATCTCCTGACCCTCAGCCGCAACACACCGACTCGAGAGCCCAAGCCAGATGTTGCCCACATTATGTCCCGCTGAGACTCAACCCAGCAAGGACCCGTTTACCAAACAATTGCACCGCTAGAGGTAACTCGCTCCGGCACTGGGTTCCGTCCTCTCCTCTGTGCAAACCCCCACCTTCAGACACCCCCCTCCTTTCCGCCGCTGCGACAAATACGATCTTCCTCCTTTTCTTCGTCGGTGTCGAATCCACAATCAGGGCGGGCGGGAACGATTACAGTCACTGTCCAGGTAGGAATGGCCCACCCCCCCTCTGACCTGCCCTATATACGACCCCCTATAGCACCACCCCCTGACCAATCACACTGACCCCTGATCCTGGCTGCCCCTTAGCACCACCCCCAAATTTCGCGCCCAAACTGACTTCTCCATTAACCCCTTATTAACCCTATGGCCTGGCATCCCTCCTAGTCATGTAGCCCTCCCTTGAGCCTCTTCGGGGCAGCAGTCCGGGCTCTTCCTTGACTCCGGAATGTCTGACTGAAGGCCTTTGACCTTCACCCAACAGCCCCCTACCCCCTAGGGTTCTTATCTAAAATAAACACAAACACTGCGTGACGTTGGATATAAAGGCCACAGCAGCCCCATTTATTAGTAACAGAAACATAAGCCATGTAACAATACAATTCTTCATTGAAGAACCCCCGAAAAAGGAGGGGGGGTACCTGAAGGTTAACCAAAATGTTCCTTGCAACATCAGCCCATCTCCTGACCCTCAGTCGCAACACACCGACTCGAGAGCCCAAGCCAGATGTTGCCCACACTATGTCCCGCTGAGACTCAACCCAGCAAGGACCCATTTACCAAACAATTGCACCGCTAGAGGTAACCCGCTCCGGCACTGGGTTCCGTCCTCTCCTCTGTGCAAACCCCCACCTTCAGACACCCCCCTCCTTTCCGCCACCGCGAGTGCGCATGACCCCTTGTGCGCGCGAGTCCTCCCACACCAACAAAGCCTTCTCAACCCCCTCCATCAGCCCTAAGGCCCAAATATCATTTCCCACCGAATTTAAATGGACCCCGTCCCGGCGCAACAAGTCGGCGGACGCCGCTTCCAACTCCGGGTGCCGAACAGAGACACCCCCGACCCGGGAAATGAAACGCCCAATCTCCCGATTCACTTTGCTTCGCGCCCTGTTTACTGCCTCCACCGACCTGGCGTGCCGCCATGCCAGCCGCGCAACCATATCAGACCAGACAATTATTAAACCCGGGTGGGAAGACAGGAGCCGCAGGCAGTCACACTTTATATCTTGTATCAGGTCCCTGGAAGCCCGGAGACCCAGGTCATTCCCACCCGCGTGTAGTACTACCACGTCCGGTGCTCTGTCCAACTGTGAATGGTGGCGCCAGGTAGGCAACACCTCACTCCACAGCATGCCCCTGACCCCGATCCATCGCACCGTCGCCTTTTCCCTGGGGACCCCCAACTGACGGCCGTCCGGTCGTATTCCCGCACGAAACGCCCCCCAATACACGTATGAGTGGCCGAGCACCCACACCAACAATGGTAAACCTACAAAACAAAAGGTGACAACACGGGGGGGGGTGGGGAAGGGGGGGGGCACGTGGAAGAAAAGGGGGTAATGAATACCAAACAAATACCGCCCCCGACCCCCCCCCCCCCCAATTATCTCACAACAAGTTCGGCCGGACGTAAGATCTAAACCTGGCCGAGTCCCATCGTCCAATCTTACGGAGAGCCTGCGCGCCCAGGCCCCAACGAGCCGCCTGAGTCGCAGCCCCAATCCGAAAGGAATGTGACGCGAACTCAGCCTCGTTGAGACCGCAACACTGCAGGCACCTCCGAAAGATACAGACAAATTGGTAACTGGACAAGGCTGAACCGTCCTGGTGGGACAAAAGGAACCCCGGGCGAGTTCCCCTCACTTCTAAAAACGCCGACAGCCATCTAACAGGGCATTCCGCTAAACCAGGTACACCCCATAGTTCCACCATCCGACCTCTACCCAGCTGGTCCGTCTTTGACCGTCTCAAGCACCACCGTACCACATCCATACCGCATTCCACGTCTTCCAACAACAAACCTCCGTGACTCCTCGTGTTTCTGCTCACCAATTCACTAATTCTAAACGCCCCAAAGAAGGCCAAAACAAAAGCGGTCCCAAACAACTGGCATTCATACTCCGAACAGCACACCCGAGGCAAAACCGACAACAGCTTGCCCAGCAGCTCAAAAGATACCGGGCGCCGAAGGTCTCGGCGCGCCCCCGCCCTACGGTAACCCTTCAGCGCCTGGCGCACCCAGAAATCCTTCGTGACATCCTTCCAGCCCAGTAACCTGAAAAAGAAAGCAATGCCCGCCAACCTACCCGCCACAGCCGACCACGAAAGGCCTTCTTCCTTAGCCCTGCCCATCATGAACAAAACTAAATAAACTCTGTCACCTTCAGGTACATCACCTCCCACCTCATCAACCAACTCGAGCCAACGGTCCCACGCTGAATTATAGCTGCGCCACGTACTGGGTGCCACCGAATGTCTGATCAATTCCCAGGCCGGCTGCAAACCGGGTCCCACAACCAGACGGGCCACACGGTCTCCTGCTGCTCCGCGTCCGGCGCCAGCATTCGAAAGCGGTCCCACTGGAAGCGAGATAAAGCATCAGCCACGGAATTCAGCACCCCCGGCACATGTACAGCGCAGACCCACAAGTTCAACTCCAGACATTTCAACACCAAATGACGCAAGAGATCCACCACCGGGGGGGAATCCGCTGTCAACTTGTTAACACACTGAACGACCCCCAGGTTGTCACACATGAAACGCACCTTCCTGTCTTTCAAATCCTGTCCCCAAACCTCTATGGCCACGACAATAGGAAAAAGTTCCAACAGGGCCAAATTCCTAGTCAGACCGCAAACCCGCCACGAATCAGGCCACCTGCCGACACACCATCTCCCCCCAAAATATGCGCCAAAACCACTGGATCCCGCCGCGTCCGTATAAAGTACCAACTCCTCATTTGACACCACCTCACGAAGCCACAATGACCGTCCATTATACAGCTGCAAAAAACGGGACCACACTCTCAGGTCCGCCTTGTGCTCCACCTTCAAACGCACAAAATGCAAAGGGTGCAGCACACCGGTAGTGGCTTGAGCCAAGCGACGGGAAAAAACTCTTCCCATCGGCAAAATCCTACACGCAAAATTCAACTTTCCCAACAGGGACTGCAAGTCCCGTAAACGAATCTTCTTGGCCTCAATGGCCCCTTGAACGCAACGCCTCAAATCCGCCAGCTTGTCCTCCGGCAAGCGGCACTCCATGGCAACTGTATCCAGCTCGATACCCAGGAATTTTAAAACAGTAACCGGACCCTCCGTTTTTTCAGGCGCCAACGGAACGCCAAAGCGGCGAGCAACCTGCTCCACTGTCCGAAGCAAAAGGGAACACTGCGAGGATCCAGCAGGTCCCATGCACAAAAAGTCGTCCAAGTAATGCAACACTGAATCTAGACCCGCCTCCTCCTTAATTACCCATTCCAAAAAACAACTAAACTTCTCAAAATAGGAACATGAAATTGAACAGCCCATAGGCAAACAACAATCTACATAAAACTTGTCCTCCCACCAGGTGAAAACTGTCCGGGTGCACCGGCAACAGGCGGAAGGCCGCTTCTATATCCGTTTTCGCCAAAAGCGAACCACAACCCAACTTCCTTAACCATTCCACCGCCTTATCAAAACGGACATACGATACTGAAACCAGCTCAGGATCAATACCGTCGTTCACCGACCTGCCAGTAGGATAGGACAAATGGTGGATAAGCCGAAACTTGTTAGGTTCCTTTTTCGGGACCAACCCCAACGGGGACACAACCAAGTCCGGCAATGGAGGGGCATCAAAAGGCCCCGCCATCCGTCCTAGTTCCACCTCCTTCTGTAACTTATCCGCAACAATCTCACCATGTAGGCGAGTCGACTGTAAATTTTTCAAACGAATCTCTCCCGTCTTAACCACTGACGGTATCTTGAAACCAAAACTAAAACCTTCACTCAACAATTCCGCCGACACCCGATCCGGGTATCTACTTAGAAACGGCGCCATCCGATCTACCCTCACCGGGGTCCTCCCTTTTTGACGAAGACTCAGCGGCCTTCCCTTTTCCCTTCCGGAAGCACTTGAGATGACTGTGGGCGCCACCACAGCCCGAACACTCGTGCTTGAATCGGCAGGAGGAACCAAATCGGCATTCCTTTTCATTAAACTGCCAGCAAACGCCCTTTTTGGTCCCCGGCGAGGTGCCAAATGATCCCCCGCCGGTACCCCCTGGAAAGGACTGCGATGCCGACTTTGGCGCAGCCATCAGCCGCATCCATAGACTAATTTCTTTGTGGTCCCACCGTAAACTGGGTCTGACCGCTTTCCTCTGGCGAAACTGCTCGTCATACCGTAGCCAAGCAGTCCCCCCGTAGGTCCTATACGCTTCACAAATAGAATCCAGATAGCAAAAAAGCGCCGAACAGTTATCCGGAGCCTTTTCCCCCACCACACTGGCCAGTATCACAAAGGCCTGCAACCAGTTCTGAAAAGTGCGAGGAATAAGGCGATAACGCCGCCGTTCTTCCTCGTCCTTTTTGCTCTCATCCGGTTTAACCCGATCCAGATTAAACTTTTCCAACGGAAGCAATGAGAATATTTCAACATATTCATCCTTCCATATTTTTTCCCTGGTCTCCTGCTTCAGATGCGCCCCCAACGGTCCATCGAAGCAGACATACACTTCCCCTCTCGCCTTGTCATCTAATCGAACAATGTCCACTGCAGCCGCAGCTGCGGCAGCGGGAGCCGCAGCTGCGGCCGCGGGAGCCGCCACCACCGGCTCACCAGCCACATTGCCACTAGCAACCCCTCCAGCCGCAGGAGTCACAACATCCTGCCCCGTCGCCCCTTGCCACACCATGCTAGGGCCCCCCACAGGGGCAAACAAACCCCTGACCAACCTCAACAACTCGGATGCCACACTGCCGTCACCCGTCACCGCATTCATGACCTGCCCACCACTCGGGCCACCAAGCAAACAACCCGTACCACCAACCACATTCACGCCCTGCACGCCATCCATATCACCAGACACACCATCCATAGCCAAACCAGGTGTACGAGAAATAGGAAAAACCGTGGTCTTACCAGGCTGACTCCGAGAAGATCCTGAAACAGCCGTCACATGTCCTCCGCGTCGCACTCCAGCCGTTTCGCCGACCTCCACGATATGGTCCCCGGTGTCGTCCTCCGCGACGTCCTCCTCCAAGGTGGCCTCATCCTCCTCACTGGACCCAGGCCCAGGGAGCCCGCCGTCCGGCAGACTCGACCTTAGGCCCCGTCCGCCCGCAGCACCATCCATCCTCCGTGCCGTCCGCGACGATCCAGACGCTGGCGCCGCCAGGTAATCACCGCCTGGGGCATGCCGTCCGGCATCCCCGCGCGCTCCAGCTGACCCCGACGCCGTCCCGTCGCTGTCCATCCTCTGTGACCCAAGGCCGGGCCCCGCAGATCCGGGCCGTCTCCGTACGGAATCCCCCGCCGGCACTGGGACCCTATGCTCCTGCATAGGCCCCGCTCTGTTCCTGGCCTGTGCTGCCGCTGCCACATCCGTGCCCTGCGATCCCACTGGCCCACGCAACCCAGCTGGCCCCCGTGACCTCGCTGGCACATGCGACCCCGCCGGCCCACGCGACCCTGCCGACCTCCGCGACCGCGCCGGCCCACGCGACCGCGGCGGGTCAGGTGACCACGCCGGGTCAGGCAAGCCTGCCGGATCGCTGGGACGCGCCGGGCCGGGTGAGTACGAGGGGTCACGTGACCGCGCCAGGTCAGGTGACCGCGCCAGGTCAGGTGACCGCGCCGCCCCACGTGACCGCGCCGCCCCACGTGACCGCGCCGCCCCACGTGACCGCGCCGACCCACGTGACCGCGCCGGCCCACGCGACCGCGGCGGGTCAGGTGAGCGCGCCGGGTCAGGTGAGCCCGCCGGATCACAAGGGGACGCCGGGCCAGGTGAGCGCAGCGGGTCACGTGACCGCGCCGGGTCAGGTGACCGCGCCGGGTCAGGTGACCGCGCCGGGTCACGCGGCCGCGACGCGCGCGTCACTGCCGTGCGCCGCGAACCGGAAGAGGAGGGGAGGCCGGCCATGTCGCTCACCGTCCCGCTGCCTTGGTGCCCGCGGCCCGACTTCCGGCCGGGGCCTCGCGACGTCCCGGCTCCCGGATCCACCGCCGCACGTCCACTTGGGCTCCGTCTCCGCTGCCAGCTCCTCGGCGTCATCTCAGGGCTGAGGCGCTCCGGAGGCCGCGCTCTTCGCTGCCGCTTCGGAGGCAGGGGGGTCCCATCTTCTTCACCGTCGCCGGACCATCGCTGCAGCTGTTCGTCCATCCACCGCTGTCCACGCTGCTCCGCCATCCTCTTCATCTGTGCCATGAAGTCCTCCATCTTCGGGATCCAGCCACAACGATTACAGTCACTGTCCAGGTAGGAATCTGACCTGCCCTATATACGACCCCCTATAGCACCACCCCCTGACCAATCACACTGACCCCTGATCCTGGCTGCCCCTTAGCACCACCCCCAAATTTCGCGCCCAAACTGACTTCTCCATTAACCCCTTATTAACCCTATGGCCTGGCATCCCTCCTAGTCATGTAGCCCTCCCTTGAGCCCCTTCGGGGCAGCAGTCCGGGCTCTTCCTTTGTAATCACAGAAGGCTTTGCAGTGAAACCAATGAGTACATAAGACTGTTTGTTATTATCTTGCTTAATGTTTGCTACATGCTAATGATTGTCAACGTCATGCAGAGAAGAAGGACATGACCCCAGAATCAAATCTTTGGCAACCCTCAGTTGGACTCATCATAAATACATTTTAAACTCAATTGTACAAGCTAATATCTCAGCAAAGGAGAGGAGAAATTAAAAAAGTATGATTTATTATACTCTGCATCCACTATAACCCCTTCACTCCCCGGGCAATTTTCAATGACGGCTTATTTTTTTGTGTCTTGAGCTGATGTTTTTAATTGTACAATTTTTGGGTATATGTGATATGATCCCCTCTTCTTGCATTTTAATGCAATGTTGCGGCAACCAAAACCATAATTTTGTAGTTTAGAATTTTTTTCTCACCATGACGTGTACCAAGCAGATTTTTTTATTTTATTTTTTGATAGATTTCTGAACTCAACGATCCCAAATATGCATATTTTTTATTGTTTTATTCTCAATGGGCAAAAGGGGTAAGATTTGATGTTTTTTCCTTTTTAAATCAACCAAAAAAAAAAGTCCCAAATGAAGGAAACAAAAAGCGGTTCATGCTAAAAAATATTTATATTTTATTGATTAAAATTTTTTTTTTTAGGTAAAAAAAACAGAGATAATACTCCTGAGAGGGACCCAATAAATTACCCAGATATTTGCATAAAAGTACTACAGATACAGGGAACAATAAATACAAAAATTCATAGAATATAATAAATACCTCACATAAATATAAATATATAAATACTTTAGTAATCAAAAGATTATCTAAATAAATAAATAAATTATGTGAAGCTACGTAGAATAAACTGCACTGTAAACATATTCTGCTGCAAATTGCAACAACCCTGGCCAACATAAAAAAGTGCGCTAGTGCAAACACCATACAAACACAAATTAGTGCCTCAAGATAAGCTGCCAGAGGAATCATAAAGTGCACTGTAGCAAAAGATAATAATGCCCTGCATCCACACTACAGAATACTAATCAGCTATGAGATTAAATCAACCCAAAGGCAAGTAAAGTGCTATAATTACCAGAATGGTGACTGTAAACCGCCTGGGACTGGGTAAACAGGTTCCCCCACCAAGGGACCTGTTTACCCAGACTCAGGCGGAACAGGTCCCTTGGTGGATGGACCTGTTTACCCAGTCCCAGGCGGTTTACAGTCACCATTCTGGTAATTATAGCACTTTATTTGCCTTTGGGTTTGTTTAATCTCATAGCTCATTAGTATTCTGTAGTGTGGATGCAGGGCATTATTATCTTTGCTACAGTGTGTGCTCACACGATACTTAGGACTTTCACGAGAATTAGATCGCATAACCCGACGCGGCCGCACACTCTCCGGGCAGGAGCGTCTCAGCTGCATAGAAATACATGCAGCCGACCCGCTCCTGTCAGGAGAGTGTGTGACGGCGCCGGGTGATGCGATCCAATACTCATGCGAGTCATATAGCTCATGTGAGTGCCTCTGGCAGCTTATCTTGAGGTACTAATTTATTTGTTTGTATAGTGTTTGCACTAGACGCACTTTTTTGTATACTTTTGTATGTTGGCCAGGGTTGTTGCAATTTGCAGCAGAATATGTTTACAGTGCAGTTTATTCTATGTAGCTTCACATAATTTACTTACTTAGATAATCTTTTGATTACTAAAATATTTATATAATTATACGATGTATTTATTATATTCTATGAATTTTTGTATTTATTGTTCCCTGTATCCCTCTCTGTAGTACTTTTATGTAAACGTCTGGCTAATTTATTGGGTCCCTCTCAGGAGTATTCTGTTTTTTATCTAAAAAAAAAATAAAAAATTAATCAATAAAATATATATATTTTTTAGCATGAACCGCTTTCTGTTTCCTTCATTTGGGACATTGTTTTTTGGTTGATTTATCATTGTTCTCAGTGGCATGCATATATGAACGGGTACGCAGTTGATTAATTTTTTCTTTTTTTAATATTTTTTAAAACTCTTTTTTTTTTACTTTTGCTATTGATTTTACTAGTTCCCCCTAGGGGAATTTATGGTTACAGTATCCGATCGCTTCTGCTGATCAGAGCGATGCTTCAGCATCTAGCCATATAATAAAGATATAGCTAATTGATAATATCAATGTTATGAATTACTGGATATCAGTCAATGTAAGACAAAATTGTACTGATAAGACCATAACATTTCTTATGAAAAAATACCATATATCAGTAAGAGGACATACCATAGAGTAAAATGCAACATATGAATACTGGGCTCCAAACCTCCAATGTACGATTCGCTTGATAGCTTTCTCAAGGAGTGGAAATATCCTGATATATACTGTAGGCTAAGGATCCGTTCACTGGGTGATCAGCAGACTATTTATAGTGCAAGTTTATTGTGAAATATGTCCGAATGCTTGATCATGATAACCTTTCAAGGTAAATGCACCTGAAGTGCACAGATGCAAAGTGCACTTATTCTTTAAAATCAGCTTGCAGCCTAACTTAATGCACAATAAGTATGTGACTCACATTCATAAATGGCAATGAAATGTGGAATTTCTATCTCTTATTGGGGTCACATTTAGGCATTTGTAAATAAACATATTATTTTTTTATTTTTTTCTTCAGTATATCGACACACGCACACAGGGGTGTTTACGTACAATAAGATGACCTCTTAACACACTTTGGGTTCAGTCTTTCACCAATTTTTTCAATGAACAAAATGGATCCCATCAGACCCAAATAAATGAAACTTGTTTTATCACTAAAATGAACTGTGGACCACTTCTCTGTCCACACAACATCCTCCACACAAAGGTGAGTCTAGCCTTTTGATTCTTTCTGCTAATGTGAGGTTTGGTCACTGCAGAGTAGGCTCTCGGTCCAAATGCTCTTAAACGTCGTGACACTGTATGACAAGACAGATTGTTACCCTGTTCAATGCTGAACTTTAAAGGCAAGTCCAGCTGCCGCGTTGAAATGATTACCCATGGCGTGTCTCCACATTATCTTGTCCTCTCTTGCAGTTGTCTTTTGAGGGCGACCAGCCTTCTTGGGGAACTTGAAAGAGTTTGTTATATTGTAACGATGCAATATTCTCAAAATCAGAGACTTGGAATGACCAACTTCTCTTGCTATGGCTGATAGGGTCACCCTTTTGGCCTTCATCTGGACAACCTGCTGTCGGAGGTTTTCAGTCACTTTGGAATGGAACACCATTTTTACAAAGTCAGTGCAAACTGGAAAGTTAGGCCTCTACTTAAATGGGGTTTGTCAGATAATTAAGGAAATTAGCACCAGGTGCCAGATTAACACCAATAGCTTGCAGGTATCTGAAAGTGTTCTCTAATTTTGATCAGTGGTCCTTTTACATTTATTTAATTTACATTTTTATTATGTGCTTTATAATAAATTCAATTTATGAAATAAGCTTAAAATACTGCTAGTTTACTCATGTTAGGATATAATGACATAGGACTACACAATGACCTTAACATTTAGAAAATTGTGTGTTGTTCTCTAATTTTGATCTCCAGTGTATAAATTTAATATATAAAGCTGTGTGTGTGTGTGTGAGTGTGTGTGTGTGTGTGTCCGGGATTGGCATCTGCACCGTCGCAGCTACAGCCACAATATTTTGCACACTCACACGTCTGGACCCCGAGAGTGTCATAGGCTATGTTGTGAGGTGAAATTTTAACCCCGCGCATTCCAATTTACCAATCAATTTTGCCCCTATCTATATAATGGGGAAAATGTGAAACGAAAAGTGTATCCGCACCATCGCATTTACAATCACGAAATTTTGCACAGACACCTCATGTGACCCAGGAAACGTCGTAGACTATGTTTTGACAGGAAAATGTAACCCCGCGCTTTACAGTTACTCTCCAAAAAACATGCCTTCATTAAAGTAAATGGAGCCTGGAACTACAGGTTATTAGTAGGAGCTGTGAGTGGTTGCTATAGGAACAAAAGACATTCATAGTATAAGAAGGTTATATGTGAGGTAATAAGATGTCAGTAGGGAGACGGATAGAGAGACAGACAGGGAAAGAGACAGAGATAGAGACAGACAGGGAAAGAGACAGAGATAGAGACAGACAGGGAAAGAGACAGAGATAGAGACAGACAGGTAAATAGACAGAGATAGAGACAGACAGGGAAAGAGACAGAGATAGATACAGACAGAGACAAACGGTGAAAGAGACACGCACAGACAGACCTGGAAAGAGACAGACCTGGAAAGAGACAGACCTGGAAAGAGACAGACATGCAGACAGAGACAGTCAGACAGGGAAGGAGGATACAGCCAGAGAGACAGACAGGGAAGGAGGAGACAGCCAGAGAGACAGACAAAGATAGATGGGGAAAGACACAGACCTTGACAGAGACAGACGGGGAAAGAGACAGAGAAATAGAGACAGACAAAGACAGGCAGACAGGGAAAGAGACAGAGATAGAGACAGACAGGGAAAGAGACAGAGATAGAGACAGACAGAGACAAACAGTGAAAGAGACAGACAGAGACAGAATTGGAAAGAGACAGACCTGGAGAGAGACAGACCTGGAAAGAGACAGACATGCAGACAGGGACAGAGACAGGCAGACAGGGAAGGAGGAGACAGCCAGAGAGACAGACAGGGAAGGAGGAGACAGCCAGAGAGACAGACAAAGATAGGAAAAGACACAGACCTTGATAGAGACAGACGGGGAAAGAGACAGCGAAATAGAGACAGGCAGACAGGGAAAGAGACCGACAGGAAAAGACAGTCACAGAGGCGGGGAGACAGACCTGGGAAAGAGACAGACCTGGGAAAGAGTCAGACCTGGGAAAGAGACAGAGAGATAGAGACAGACAAAGAAAGAGACAGAGACAGGTAGATGAGGAAAGAGGCAGACCTGGAAAGAGACAGAAAGGGAGACAGACAGGGAAAGAGACAGATCTGGAAAGAGACAGACGGAGCACATTACTTGGCCAATTTAGTTAAATCTGTGTGGAATATCTGTGGTGTTGAAATATATGTTGTGAAATGCTTCTATTAGCTTAGTTTTTGCCTTTTAATAATTACATTTCTATTTGTTTTGTGGTTTTTGTGTACAAAATACATTTTTGTTAATACATTCTATTTTGTTAACAGCAGTTATTAACCCGGGCGAAGCTTTTGGGAAAAATCTTATCAGTCTTTCCATGCATAAAAACCTGCAATATGTCAATGTCAACATGACATGCAGCTGATATTGGCATGTAAGTTAGAAGTGGCACTTTCTAAAAATCCTAGACTCCCCATAACTATACATTTTCTAAGTCACAACCGGTATACAGTTCTTTTTTAAAAAATAGCTGCAGTAAAGTTATTTCCACTGTGGATATCAGAGTATTTCTGACTTACGACTGTTTTCAAAGCTGAATATGACCCACATTCTCCTGATTCCTGCTCCTATCATAACATCTGTGCATGTCTATAGTGTGACTGTTCAGTATATAAAGTCTATAGTATGTGCACATAGGTGGTGAATAGTGCACACTGTGCTAGGTAGAACTGTCCACACTCCACAGACAAAAGTCTCAAGAGGTATTGTGCAGCCCTCCTCCCTCTTTGGGGTGTATCTAGGAATGGTAAACAGATACTAGAAATACAGGCTGGGCCTCACTCCAAATCACTCTGAATTTAGTGTCTGATCGCCGCATACAGGATTTCCCTCCAACATGTCTGTGATCATATTTCTGCTGCAGCTTATAGCGGCTGTCATCATGCTGCCTCTGCACATGCTTAATTATCTAGGCATTTGGGACTCATTTATAAAGAAATTCTTTCCTCATTTTATGAACAAATTCTCTGAAACATACAACAACTTGATGGAATTTCAGAAAAGAAGACTCTTTAGCAATATCTCCGACTTTTCGGGTCCCACAAAAGAACTCAGGCTCCTAGAGATTGGTTGTGGCTCAGGTGCCAACTTCAGGTATTACCCCAGGGGCTGCAAAATTACCTGTCTGGATATCAACCCAAATTTCCAAAAGTTCCTGAGCAAAAGCCAAGCCGAAAATAACCATCTGACCTATGAGAGCTTTGTAGTAGCTTCTGCTGACAACATGACGTCTATCGATGATGGCTCCATGGATGTCGTTGTGTGCACCTTGTTGGTTTGTTCTGTGCCGAACATACCAGCTGTAGTGAAAGAGGCTAAGAGGGTTCTCAGGCCGGTAAGTTGTGTAATATTTTTTTATTAAATGAGTAATTTGTCTTCTAAAGCAGCTAAAGAAATGGGAATTATGTATTAGATTTTTTAATTCTGCATGGAAACCTGAATTGTTGGCAGTGTAAATATTAATGAATTATAGATCATATATCCAAAATTAAATCCCATCAGCAATATTCCAGCCATGTAGTTAGGAACTTTTAGGCTATGTGCCCACGTGTGCGTAATTCATGCAGTTACGCTGCGCTTTGTAGCGCAGCGTAACTGCATGCGTCCTGCGTCCCCTGCACAGTCTATGGAGATTGTGCAGGGGCCGTGCGCACGTGGCGTCTTAGAGCGCAGCGTTTCGGCTGCTGCCCGAAGCGCTGCGTTCTAAAAAGTGACATGTTACTTCTTCCGTGCGCTTTTCCGGCAGCTCCTGCTCTGTCTATGGCAGGAGCTGCAGGCAGAGCGCATGGAATCGGCTTTTTTTTTCTTTCTCTACGGACATTTTCTGCAGCGATTTGAAGCGCACGTGTGCTCTTCAGATCGCTGCAGAAATTTCTGCAGGGCTAGTACGCAACGTGCGCACATAGCCTTAGGCTTTGTGCGCACTAGAAATGTGAAGTTTCTCAAGAAAATTTCTTGAGAAACTTCTGGGAGTGGAAGATTTCCGGACCTCCGGAAACAATCCGCGGTAAATCCGCATGCGGATTTGCCGCGGATTAGCCGCGAATTTGCCGCGATTTTCCCGCAGATTGTTCCCTGCGGATTTTGCAGGCTGTACTGCAGAAATCCGCAGGTACCTGCGGAAAAAAATTGACATGCTCATTTTCTCAAGAAATTTTCTCAAGAAAATCTTCTCAAGGAAATTTTTTGAGAAAAATCCGCAGTGTGCGCACAGCTATTTTTTTTTCTCATAGGATTTGCTGGGAAATGTCTGCACAAAGATTGCAGACATTTCTCAAGAAATTTCCGCAGCAAATCCGCGGGTAAATCTGCGGGTAAAACGGCCTAGTGCGCACACAGCCTTAACATTTGCATCTTAGTTTTCATCATAAACAGATATCACCATGTATTTCTACATCTATAGGAAGCTATTCAAACCAAAAATCTAAAAATATACTAAACACATACATAGATTTCGATCTCAAAATATATGAACATGCATGTCTGAACCCTGACCACCAAGAGCCACTGCAGCCATAGTGTCTAATGCTGGCCATACTGTGAAGGTAAGAGTCCTCCAGAATGGGCAATTTCACTTTAAGGGCTCATGCGCACGTTGCATACTTGCATGCATTTACGCTGCGTATTGCACTGCAGCGTAAATGTATGCGTCCTGCGTCCCCTGCACAATCTATGTAGATTGTCCATGAGACATGCGCACGTTGCTTTTATGAGTGCAGCAATTTGGATGCTAAACTTTTGACCCAAATCCGTGCATTCATAAAATGAGCATGTCAATTATTCCATGCGCTATGGATGCAGCTCCCACTCTGTCTATGGTGGGGGCAGCAGTCATAGCGCATGAAATCTGGGGTTTTTTGGACAAAAAACCTGCATCCATTATGCAGTGTTTCTGTAGCAATTTGAAGCGCACATGTGCTGTCAAATCGCTGCAGATTATTCAGCAGTTACGTGCGCATGAGCCCTAAGGGCGCAGTTAGACGGCCATATAACATGGACAATGATTGCATTGCAATGCATGGCCTGGTTGGTGGCTCTCCTGACCTGTGCGTGAGAGCAGCATAGATCGACATGTCACACTCAGGTCAGGAGAGCCACCGGCAAGTCTGAGCTTTGTGATGCGATCATCTTCCATGTTATACAGTCATCTTTACAAGAACATCTCTTTGCGATCGCCAATGACTGGCTGTAGTCTTATCCAATCATCAGCTGAAACTATGCTAAATAAAATAAAAAAATAAGCTTAATGAAAACAAAAAAAGCAGCTTAATTTTATACATGACATGGCAAGAGGCAAAACCCCTCCCACCCCCCAAAAAAACACAATAAACAATTACTCACAGTGGAACAGTAGCTTGAGAGTTTAAAAGTTACACATTAAAGGGGTGGGTCACCCATTTTTTTTTTTCCCCAATGATTCTCACGTACCATTATATGCATCTTCTGCATTGGCTTCTGTTTCCATTTCTGGCACTGAGCGGCGCTATCCTGCACGCTCAGTGCCAGTCACATGACCCCCTGGAGCTGTGGCCGCCGGCATCCTCTGACGTCCCGGCATTTCCGGGCTCTCAAACTGGACGGGTACGTCACAGGATGCCGGCGCCACTCACAGTGATTGACTGGGCTGTGGGCGGTGACTACCTGACGTCACAGCCCAGCATCGAGGGGAGGATCCGGAGGACGCCAGTGTGTGGAGCGGTGAAGGCAGAGCGCGCGCTACCAGCATTCAGCTGTGGGAGGTACGGGGCGCCAGTGTGGAGTACAGGGGGGGTTTCTCCAACTGAAATCCCCCCTGTCACGCAAGTATGTGATCACACTGTCCACCCGCCCGCTGTGCTCAGCTGTCAGGAGAGCGGGCGGTGTCGGCAGTGTGATCATATACTCCCACCAGCAGCACAGGTGACCGGACGCGGAGTGAGTGTGTATGTCATACTCACCTGTCTGCAGGGTCCATGCTTGCTTCCAGCCCCTGTCCCGGTCCCGCCGCTTCGGCTGTGTGCAGTCTCCCCGGGGCACGCACGAATCTTGCAGGACCTGGCCGTGGATCACCTGATGCAGTCACCTGACGCATCAGCTGATCGTAGTCTCGCCGGCTTTTTCGGCCGGCTATCAGCTGATCCTGCTGTCAGGGGACTTCATCAGCTGATTACCGGCAGCTCCTGCAGCGATCGGACGGGATCAGACTCCTGTCCAATCGATCGCTCCAGGAGCTGCCGGTAATCACCACAGCACATAAGTGAGTATGTATTTTTTTTTTTTTTTTTTGGCACTGATGCATCAGCTGATTGTATAACCGGCTTTTATACAATCAGCTGATGTGTGATGTGATTCAGGCACTTGATCCTGACACATCATCTGATCGCTTTGCCTTCCAGCAAACCGATCAGATGATATTGGATCCGGATTGGACGGCGCGGGACCCTGACCCAGGATTACTGCGGAGGGGGGTTCTTTATTTCAATAAAGATGGAGTCACTAATTGTGTTGTGTTTTATTTCTAATAAAAATATTTTTCTGTGTGTTGTGTTTTTTTTTTTATCATTACTAGAAATTCATGGTGGCCATGTCTAATATTGGCGTGACACCATGAATTTCGGGCTTAGGGCCAGCTGATAATATACAGCTAGCCCTAACTCCATTATTACCCGGCTAGCCACCCGGCTTCAGGGCAGCTGGAAGAGTTGGATACAGCGCCAGAAGATGGCGCTTCTATGAAAGCGCCATTTTCTGGGGTGGCTGCGGACTGCAATTCGCAGTGGGGGTGCCCAGAAAGCTTGGGCACCCTTCACTGTGGATTCCAATCCCCAGCTGCCTAGTTGTACCCGGCTGGACACCAAAATTAGGCGAAGCTCACTTCATTTTTTTTTTAAATTATTTCATGAAATTCATGAAATAATTAAAAAAAAAAGGGCTTCTCTATATTTTTGGTTCCCAGCCGGGTACAAATAGGCAGCTGGGGGTTGGGGGCAGCCCGTATCTGCCTGCTGTACCCGGCTAGCATACAAAATATGGCGAAGCCCACGTCATTTTTTTTTTCTCTTTTTTTGGCAAAAAAACTGCATACAGTCCGGGATGGAGTATGCTGAGCCTTGTAGTTCTGCAGCTGCTGTCTGCTCTCCTGCATACACTAGTGAATGGAGGATGCTGAGCCTTGTAGTCCTGCACCTGCTGTCTGCTCTCCTGCATACACTAGTGAATGGAGGATGCTGAGCCTTGTAGTCCTGCAGCTGCTATCTGCTCTCCTGCATACACTAGTGAATGGAGGATGCTGAGCCTTTTAGTTCTGCAGCTGCTGTCTGCTCTCCTGCATACACTAGTGAATGGAGGATGCTGAGCCTTGTAGTTCTGCAGCTGCTGTCTGCTCTACTGCATACACTAGTGAATGGAGGATGCTGAGCCTTGTAGTTCTGCAGCTGCTGTCTGCTCTCATGCATACACTAGTGAATGGAGGATTCTGAGCCTTGTAGTTCTGCAGCTGCTGTCTGCTCTCCTGCATACACTAGTGAATGGAGGATGCTGAGCCTTGTAGTTCTGCAGCTGCTGTCTGCTCTCCTGCATACAATGAACATTTTGAATAAGAAAATGACATCAGACCTTTTTTTTTTTTCATCAACAATCTTTAATGGCATTGTGTACTGATTAAAAACGCAGTGAGCAAAAACGCAGCAAAAAACGCACCAAATCGCAGCAAAAACGTGACATGCAGCACCGCAGGTGACAGAGCAGAGCAAGTTGGTGACATGCTGTGCCCTGACACATAGTGTGCTGCATGTCACTGTATCCACTCTGGGACTTGTTGTGCAGGTGAACGGATGCTACATGTCACTAACTGTCTCCACTGTGGTACTTGTTCTGCAGGTGAGAGTGTATACAGTTGGTACTATGCAGCAGAAATCCCAGAGTGGAGACAGATAGTGACATTTAGCATCCGGTCACCTGCACAAGTCCCAGAGTGGATACAGTTAGTGACATGTAGCATCCGGTCACCTGCACAACAAGTCCCAGAGGGGAGACAGATAGTGACATGCATTTGCCATTTTTTGCCGAATGCGGCATATTGAGCCCATGCGGCGGTCGGATGGAACGTTGCCTGGCACGTTTTTTTTGTGCGGCGAAAAAAACGCATGACGCCAGATCCGGCGCGATTTACAATGCAAGCCTATGGACGCCAGATGCGGCGTCCTGCGGCAAACACTGCATCCGGCGGCCGAATGCGTTTTTTTTTTGCTCTGCGCATGCTCGGTATCAAGCCACATCCGTCAAACGGACAGGCCGCATGGAAAAACGTATGCAACAGATCCGTTTTTTTCGCCGCATCCGTTGCATAGGTTTTTGAGCCACACTGCAAAAACCGGATGTATGAAAGCAGCCTAAGCCATCACATTCCCGCTGAAAATCCTCATCAAATACCATGTGAACAGATCATTACTAGCAATTTTTTTATTTTTTTCGGTGAAGGAAGTCCAGTTCTTAAAATGTCCAGTAATGTAGAATATTTCATGTGGCCCCGGTCAGCTGTATTTGATGCTGGATTATAGAAGTGGTCAGTAGAGGATTGTTCCAAAAAACATACAGATAGGGAATTTAGATTGTGAGCCCCAATGGGGACAGTGTTCCTGATGTATGTAAAGCGCTGCGGAATGTGTTAGCGCTATATAAAAATAAAGATTTATTTTTTATTGTTCAGTGTTTGTATACTATTAGCGAAGGTCCCCAAAAACATTAAAGTTGTCAAAACTTGCTGGATCTGCCCACAATGTAACATGTGGGAGAAAAAAAATAGTATTCGGCATGTTGGCCTGTCTAAGTGTTACTATGTATGGGGGAATCCAGAATGATTGCTTTTGGCCGAATGATCCAACGGCCACTTAAATGACCTCATGACGTATAGTAGCGATATTTATGGGTTATCTTCCAATACGTGCAGGTGCTACAAGGTTTCTGCTTTTCATTTGTGTGGGAGAAGTTGAATGTCTGCTGGTGCGTGCCCACGATCAGTGTTTGCAGCGTTTTGGATGCGGCATTCTTCAGCTGTGTCCAAAACGCTGCATTGTACAGTACAAGCACAGTGGAGGGATTTCTAGAAATCCTGTGCCCGCTGTGCTTGTTTTTTCCGCAGCAAACCCTGATCTGCGGTGCGTCTTTCCAGACTGCAGCATGTCAGTTGTTTATCGCGCATTCGCCTGTGTCCTCCGTAGGGAGAACACAAGTGAGAGGCTTCAGCGCCCTGAACCCTGATCATGGGCACATACCCTTAGGCTCGTGTACACAGAACACCCTACATACAGCCCGGTGTGCCCATCATTCCCTTTTTCTTTGTGTGCCTTTTCTATTCTGATCACCACCACCTATATATACCTCTGTAGGAGCCCTGACTTAAGGCCGCTTTACACGCAGCGACATCACTAACGAGATATCACTGGGGTCACGGAATTTGTGACGCACATCCGACCTCGTTAGCAACGTCGTTGCGTGTGACACTTACAAGCGACCGCTAACGATCCCAAATACTCACCAAATCATTGATTGATTGTTGACACGTCGTTCATTTTCCAAATATCGTTGCTCATTTGGTTGTTCGTCGTTCCTGTCGTTCCATCGCTACGTGTGACACCCCGGGACCGACGAATAACACCGTCCCTGCGTCCTCTGGTAACGAGGTGGGCGTGACTTTCATGCGGCTGCTCTTTGCCCCTCCGCTTCTATTGGACGGCTGCCGTGTGACGCCGCACGAACCGCCCCCTTAGAAAGGATGTTGTTCGCCATCCACAGCGACGTCGTTAGGAAGGTAAGTTCGTGTGACGCGTTCCTGCGATATTGTTCGCTACAGGCAGCGATTTGCCTGTGACGCACGAACGATGGGGGTGGGTGCTATCCCTAGCGACATGCGATGTCACAGCGTGTAAAGCGGCCTTTACTATGACCATACCACCTCCCCAGAGAAGTACCAATCTTGGTGTTGGTGTAGCAATGTGCCAAATCACAAATTCCCGCAGTGCTCCGCTATATGTATCTGCTTCTGCTTCCGGACCTTGTGTTCTTTTCTCTCGCCTGCTGATATCTGAACATTTCTGTGAATGGCCACCGGATGGAAAGCTCCAGCCTTGATGATATACAATCAGGTCAGAGCATGATTGGAGCAGAGAAGGGGGTCAGCGTCTGCCTGCTGCGCTCTGGTCCAGCCTCAGAGTAGTAATTGCTTTCAGTCCTCACCACACTACATGGTCACGGTCTGGAAGTAGTAGACGTCTTAGGCTGCTTTCACACATCCGGTTTTGCAGTGCGGCTCGAAAACCTATGCAACGGATGCGGCGAAAAAAACAGATCCGTTGCATAAGTTTTTCCATGCGGCCCGTCCATTTTTTGACGGATGCGGCTTGATACTGAGCATCCGCAGTGCAAAAAAACGCATCCGGCGTCCATAGGCTTGCATTGTAAATCTCGCCGGATCCAGCGTGATGCGTTTTTTTCGCCGCACAAAAAAAGTGCCAGGCGACGTTCCATCATGGGCTAAATATGCCGCATCCGGCAAAAAACGGACGCAACGCAAGGCCATGCGGCCCAATACGGCGCTAATGCAAGTCTATGCAGAAAAAAACTCAACCGGCGGCAAAAAAAAAAGGTTGCGTTTTTTCTGCAAAGCGCCGTATTGTGCCGCACAGCAAAAACCGGATGTGTGAAAGCAGCCTTAGCACCAGCTGACAGGCAATCCTTACAGGAAAGCCGTTCCTTTGTTTTCATCGCAATGCTTTATACATTTACAGATCCGTTTCCACATGGACCTGCACCAGGTGAGTCCCACCTTCACCTTCACCTTGATTTTTAGGTCTTTATGGCTATCAGGACTCTGATGCTAATCTCTGAATTATGGCAAATGGCTAATTTTCAGTAGAAATTAGCAACCGGCCAAACGTAAAAGGGGTTGTCTACCGCTTTACAGCCTTTACTTAAAGCACCGCTCCAGTGTTTTATTTCAGCACGCGAGTGGCGCTTAAAACCCCTGTTGTGTATTTTATCGGCGATACTCCGGTCCCGCAGCGCTATCTTGTGACAATCACGTCTGGAAGTTAGAAATTACGTCACAAGCTCTCAATCTAACTCTATGAATGCCAGAACGAGGGTCTCATAGACTTGTATTGAGTTGTGACCTCCAGATTACTCCATGAAACATTAGCGAAGCTGGCAGGTCACAAACTACAGAAAACCACTGATGGAAGATGAAGACGCTGTAAGGTGAGTATAAGACCAGGAGCCGGGCACTTAAAGGGAACCTGTCACCAGATTTGGTGACTATAAGCTGCGGCCACCACCAGTGGGCTCTTATATACAGCATTCTAACATACTGTATATAAGAGCCCAGGCCACTGTGTAGAACATAAACATGACTTTATAATACTTACCTAAGGGGCGATGCAGACTGGTCAGATGACCGTCTCCATTCTCCGGGTGCAGCGCCTCCTCTTTTGGCCATCTTTGTCCTCCTTCTTCTGAAGCCTGGGTGCTTAATGCGTCCTACGTCATCCACACAGGCTAACATTGAGGTCCTCTGTAAAATCTGAGAACACCATTAACCCTGCAATGGATTCGGCAAAACAAATCTTTCCCAATTTTGGCTCCTGACATGGGAGTTGTTTTACTAGTACATAACTTCACTAGTGTATGCATGAGAGCAGACAGCAGCTGCAGAACTACAAGGCTCAGCATCCTCCATTCACTAGTGTATGTAGGAGAGCAGACAGCAGCTGCAGAACTACAAGGCTCAGCATACTCCATCCCGGACTGTATGCAGTTTTTTGCCAAAAAAGAGAAAAAAAAAATGACGTGGGCTTCGCCATATTTTGTATGCTAGCTGGGTACAGCAGGCAGGTACGGGCTGCCCCCAACCCCCAGCTGCCTATTTGTACCCGGCTGGGAACCAAAAATATAGAGAAGCCCTTTTTTTTTTAATTATTTCATGAATTTCATGAAATAATTTTAAAAAAAAATGACGTGAGCTTCGCCTAATTTTGGTGTCCAGCCGGGTACAACTAGGCAGCTGGGGATTGGAATCCACAGTGCAGGGTACCCATGCTTTCTGGGCACCCCCACTGCGAATTGCAGTCCGCAGCCACCCCAGAAAATGGCGCTTTCATAGAAGCGCCATCTTCTGGCGCTGTATCCAACTCTTCCAGCTGCCCTGATGCCGGGTGGCTAGCCGGGTAATAATGGAGTTAGGGCTAGCTGTATATTATCAGCTGGCCCTAAGCCCGAAATTCATGGTGTCACGCCAATATTAGACATGGCCACCATGAATTTCTAGTAATGATAAAAAAAAAAAACACAACACACAGAAAAATATTTTTATTAGAAATAAAACACAACACAATTAGTGACTCCATCTTTATTGAAATAAAGAACCCCCCTCCGCAGTAATCCTGGGTCAGGGTCCCGCGCCGTCCAATCCGGATCCAATATCATCTGATCGGTTTGCTGGAAGGCAGAGCGATCAGATGATGTGTCAGGATCAAGTGCCTGAATCCCATCACACATCAGCTGATTGTATAAAAGCCGATTATACAATCAGCTGATGCATCAGTAGAAAAAAAAAAAAAAAAATACATACTCACTTATGTGCTGTGGTGATTACCGGCAGCTCCTGGAGCGATCGATTGGACAGGAGTCTGATCCCGTCCGATCGCTGCAGGAGCTGCCGGTAATCAGCTGATGAAGTCCCCTGACAGCAGGATCAGCTGATAGCCGGCCGAAAAAGCCGGCGAGACTACGATCAGCTGATGCGTCAGGTGACTGCATCAGGTGATCCACGGCCAGGTCCTGCAAGCTTCGTGCGTGCCCCGGGGAGACTGCACACAGAGCGGCGGGACCGGGACAGGGGCTGGAAGCAAGCATGGACCCTGCAGACAGGTGAGTATGACATACACACACACATACACACTCACTCACACACTGTATATATACACACATACACTGTATATACACACACACACTGTATATTCACACACACTGTATATACACACACACACTGTATATACACACACACACTGTATATTCACACACACTGTATATACACACACACACTGTATATACGCGCACACACACACTGTATATACGCACACACACTTTCTTCCCCTGGCTGTGTAAAGGTGCTGCTGTCTCTGTGTAATTGCTCTCAGTGCATCCACAGGGAAGAGGTAGGGAGGAGGGTTTGGGTGGGAGCAGAGTGTTTGTATTAGACACAGTGGGTGTGTTAGATAAGCCAGACACCGCCCTAGAGCCACAAAGAATTCTGGGACTTGTAGGAACTGAACACAGGAAGTCAGAGGAGAGATTAACCCCATCAGAGCTGGAGCCAGCAATGACCCTGTGCTGTTAGTGCACAATGAAAGGTAATTTTGCTGAAAAAACATAATAGATGTGTTGAGGGGCACATATTAGCAAGATTTATCAGAAAAAAAAAAATCAGTTTTGGTAACTGGACAACTTCTTTAAGACCACATGCACATGTTGAGTATTTGGTGAGTTTTTACCTCAGTATTTGTATGACTAGTTTCACACTTGCGTTGTGCGGCATCCGTCGCATTGCGTTGTGTGACGGATGTAACGGATGCATTGCATATAGTGGCACAACTGATGCGACAGATCCTGCAAAACAACGGAATCCGTTGTAGCTTTTTTTGTTCAGCAATTTACTCAACTGAGCATGCGCAGTTGTGTAAAGACGGATCCGTCACAGGAATCAGTCAAATGACGGATTCCACCGGATTCCGCCACCATAGACTTCCATTATAAAAATGACGGACACCGACGGAATCCAGCACATTGTGTTTTTTTGACGCTCTGGGAAGCGCAGAAAAACGCTACATGCTGCGTTCTTCCCATCTGACGGATGCAATGCAGGACCATCAGTCGCAATGCGTCGTCCATACACGTCTATGGGAAGCAGCGGAATCCGTTAACGGAGTGTAATGTTTTCCAAAACAGCGGATTGCGACTGAAGGAAAAAAACGCAAGTGTGAAAGTACCCTATGCCAAAACCAGCAGTGGGTAAAAAATCTATTATACTTTTCCTCTGATTGTTACACTCCTGGTTTTGTCTTACAAATTCTGAGGTAAAAAACTGACCAAATACTCAACGTTTGCACGGGGCCTAATGGGAATTTGTCACCAAAATTGTGAATTTTGTAGGTAATGGCCCCTTAAGCTATGTCCGCACTTTGCGTCGGGGTACTTGCAGTTCAAAATGCATCCTCTGGCAGAAATTGCTTTTGCCAAAGTTGCTTTTGACTATCAAAACGCTATAAATACGCGTGCGTATTTACCGCGTTTTAGCCACGTTTTTAGCGCTTTTTACATGCTTTTCCATTGCTTGAAGTCAGATGCGTTTTGACTACAAAGACACTACTAAATAAAGTTTTAACATACAAACACTATGAAAAAAGGGGAAAAAATGAAAACAAATTTAATTTATTAAATCATAATGAAAATAGTCATATTTAACATAATTATAGCGGTTTTATACTATATATGGCTAAAATATCAATAAATTAATATTTTTCATTAATTTAATTGTCGGACTATGTGTGTGTATGTGACGCCCTGGACTAGCCAGTCAACCCGCCCTGATGAAGCTGTGATGTGCGACGCGAAACGCGCGTTGGTTGGGTCTTTTTGATTTGTGAGACGTAGTTGCGACGCTCTTTTAAGAATGGGTGAGCATTTGACTTAAGACTTGATTTACTTTTACAGTTTTTTGTACTCTGTTTATGAGGGCCTGATGTATATACCCATGTCTGTGATAAACTTATGAGCGTGCTTCTCTGCCCCACTTATCTTTGGGTGTTTCCCCTCTATAGCACTACTTTTACCTGTATGTTCTATTAACACATGCTTTTAAACGTGTGTGATTTTTTTGCATCAATAAATAAATTTCTCATTTTTGCCTCATAAAAACCCCTGTCTTTTCTGGTTTCATATGCTAAAATGGAGTGGTTTCTTTGAAAAACTTTGATAATGATTGAGATGTGCTTTTTGGTCAAATATATAACATATCTGTTCTGAGTGAAACCTGTCTTGTTAAACCACTGTATGGTCTTGGCTACTGTGCTGCTGCTCAGTTTCAGGGTGTTGGCAATCTCCTTATAGTCTAGGCCATCTCTATGTAGAACAACAGTTCTTTTTTTTTCAGATCTTCAAGGAATTCTTTGTCAGAAGGTGCCACATTGAACTTCCAGTGACCAGTATGAGAGAGTGTGTGATCACTAACACAAAATTTAACACACCTGCTCCCCAGTCACACATGAAACCTTGTAATGCTATTGAGTCATTTGACACCAGGGAGGCAAAATGGCTAATTGGACACAATTTGGCCAGTTGCATTAAGGGGTGTACTCATTCTTGTTGCCAGCTATGATGTACCCCTATTCCTGGGTTCCACAGACACCCTCTTTTTAGACTGGATCCCCTTAATAGCTGCACCCCCTCCTGACCTGAGTAAGGTAAAGGGGCACTAATCTAGAAGGTGGTTAACTGAGTGACCAAAGCTAGTAAAGGGGCCAGGAAATTAGTTGCTTGCTTGCTTGCTTGCCACCCCTCTCTCCCAAGACCCTGAACGAGAGCCAGAACTGATCACTCAGTACTGGTGATCTGCTTCTGGTTACCGGGTAGACTGCCACCAGTTCCTCCATTTAATATATGTTCGATTGGTACAAGAGTATATTGGGTCAGAATTGCCCTGATGTAGCCAAAGATGACCAAGAGGCGAACTATGTGGGTTTGCTTCATAGTGATACAAGACTGCTTGGATTAATTTATATATTTAATTCGCTATAGCAAAGGCACTAGACTTATAAGAAACTAGCTGTAGTACCCGGCGTTGCCCGGGATAGTAACTACCATAAGTCTCTCTCTCTCTGTCTGTCTGCCACTCTCTCACTCAGCACCGAAATCATATTAAAAGGAGTTGTCCGACAAACTCCAAAAAAATATTTAAGCTAATCAGTGCTGTATTGTCATATAAAAACCCCCTACATTATTTTTCTTTTGTTTTCTAACTTTTGTTTCTCTTGATTTTTCACTTTATTCTCTGCAGCTCTTTGTTTGTTTATGTGACGCCCTGGACTAGCCAGGTAGTCACAAATAGCGCCCCACACAACACCAGTCCCACAGTAGGTAACACCAGCCAAACACAAAACCCTAGTCACCTCCCTCAGTGCTTGGTGTACACACCAGGGTCCAGAGCCAGGCGGTTGGACACGCCCACCGAGGAGTTCACAGGTCCTGAGGCAGGAAAAACAAGCAGATCAGTTTTGACAGTGAAGTGGTGAAGTTCAAGTGCAGAGGCAGACCTGTGCCCAGGTCTGCCACAGTCTGACAACAGGTGTCTGGGTCGGAGCCCAGCCACCTCTGGCTAAGAGGCATACGGTGGCCTCAGCCTGCAGGAGCCGGGAAGACGGCTCGGTGGAACCGTAAGGGACCGGGGCAGGGTAGTGGCCCGCCGGTACCGAACCGGGGAACCGACTGAAAACCAGAGCACAAAGGGGGGTACTCAGACCCTGAAACGAGGTCCAGAAACTACCGGACCAAGTTAATTAACTGATTGAGGTCTGGACTTTTAGGTCCTTTCCCAACCAAGTCCCGAATGAAGACAACAGCCCACCGAGGGGGGTAGAAAGCCACCACACAGGCAGAGAGATCCCACGGGCCAGCGTCTGCGGGCAACAGGCTCTCCCGACGTCCACAAAGCCGGGGAGCGGGCTAACGTCGCTGAAGCGTGGGCAGCCCACAACCACACAACCAGGTGCAGGAAAGAGGCAGAGACCACCAAAACAGGTGGGGGACCAGACGCAGCCAACTGCGGGCACCGACCACCATCATCTTGGTTTAACAGAGACTCGTGTGTGTCAATCATCGTAAGTACCACTGAGCCCTCGGGCCGCACACCGCCCTGCACCACACCAGCCCGTCCTTCCCAACCAGGCCCAGAGGCCATCACCCCTACCCACGGAGGGGTTAACACCTTGCTGCTTAACATCTGCCCCGGGTGCCTAGTAACCAGCAGCGGTGGTGTCCACATTCACCACGTCCCGTGGGTGGCGTCACGAACTTAATCAAAACCATGGCCCCGGCCGTAAACCTATGTCCCCTTCACAGCGCCAGCCCCTTTCAGAGTGAAGTGACCCCGGGTCCGGAGGCACTCTAGCCACCCACAAATGAGCCTGGATCCGAGCGGCTCGGCTGCAGCCGAGCGCGGGGCGGTACATTTACATTCAGCACAACCAAACATGACATGTTTGACTTCCGAACTTCACATTCACAGCTGGCACTGCCCGGCCTCAGTGTCCAGCCTCGCCCTCTGCCTGCGCCCTACACACACATTCCCTGTCAGTATTCTGCCCTAGCACCTGACAGATAAATGAGTACTATGTAATGAAAATTATATATAGCCCCTAATGTGAGTCTATAGGATATATACACACATACACACAAACACCTAGAGTTATATAATATATTATATATAATTCCCCCCTCATGCACACTCTCTTCTCTCCCCCTGCACTGTCTTCTCTGCCTCCCCCCCAGCACTCCCCTGTCTCTCACCCATGAACTCTCTTCTCTGCCCCCCCTGCACTGTCAGCCGTGCAATCTCTTCTCGCCCCCCCCTACGCTCTGTCAGCCGTGCACTCTCTTCTCTGCCCCCCCGCTCTGTCAGCCATGCACTTTTTTCTCTGCCCCCCCCTCCCCTGCTCTGTCAGCCGTGCACTCTCTTCTCTGCCCCACGCTCTGTCAGCCATGCACTTTGTTCTTTGCCCCCTTTCCCCGCTCTGTCAGCCGTGCACTGTCTTCTCTGCCTCCCCTCTCTCACCCATGCTGTCTCTTCTCCTCCATGTTGTGATGATTGCAGCGTCCTTACAGCCAAGCGATGCAGAGCTCAGTGCTATTGTTTGCTGGTGTCAGGTGACATCCCTGCTCTCTGCCCCTGACTGTATTCAGAAGCAAGCAGCACGGGAGGCAGCATTCATCACGGAGACAGCGCACGGGGGAAGGGGGTCACAGTTGCCCGGGCACCATATAACCTAATGAGCTGAGGACACTGTCGGGCAAACAGCGCTCACAGTGTCCTAGACAGAGAGGGTAGCCCTGTTTGTCCAGCACATACAGGGTACAGATAGCAGCTTACAAGGAGGGGGCTGGGCTCATCGCACTGTACCTGCCCAGCAGGGCGGCAACATGCAGTGGCTGATTTGCATGTCAATATGGCCCTGCCCCTGTTGACATGAAATGACCGGAAGCAGGAAAATCGTGGCAGGAGCGGTCACATGACTGCTGTGAGCCGGGGGGGAGGGGCTGACAGCAGGGCAGGTAAGCGGTCACTATCTACTTACCTGTCCCAAAGTAGCCCAATAGTAAAATAATAAAAAAAAAAAGCAAAATAAGCCAGATAACCCCTTTAACTGACACAGAAGCTGTCTTAGGCCTTGTTCACATGATTAGTATTCGGTCAGTATTTGAAAGCAAAAACCAGGAGTCGGTGAAATATCCAGAAGTGGTGCCCGTGTTTCTATTATACTTTTCCTCTGATTGTCCCACTCCTGGTTTTGACTTACAAATACTGATATGAAATACTGACCAAATACTGAACATGTAATCGTGGCCTCATACTAAGAATGTCCTTAGTTACCTAAAGAAACCAATCATAGCG
The DNA here is from genome assembly GCF_048569485.1 of Anomaloglossus baeobatrachus. Classification (NCBI taxonomy): domain Eukaryota; kingdom Metazoa; phylum Chordata; class Amphibia; order Anura; family Aromobatidae; genus Anomaloglossus; species Anomaloglossus baeobatrachus. The sequence continues at coordinate 673,969,079 of NC_134354.1, forward strand.
CCTGTTAATGACCTGTAGCAAAGTAGAAGTAGAGCTGTGATCGCTTCATAAAGGCCACCTGATAAGTATCCAGGCTGTCAAAACAGCCAATATATTGCCTCATAAAACCCCACACAATTAGTATACAGGTAAAGTAATGTGCCTTACATCAGCCTCTATGACAGCAGTGGCTAAGCGTTACCACCAAAATCATATATGATACAGTATATAAGCTATCCTATACTAAAAATGTCTTTCTTTGTCTGTAGCAACCAATGAGAGCTCCTTGACCTCTAACAAAATAGACGCAAAGCTGTGATTGGTTACTATAAGCTACCAGATAAATATCCAGGGTAACTGACAAAACAGCCAATATATTACCTCAAACATCCAAACAGTTTCTGTGTTTGTGTCTCTTTCTGTGTGCCTCTTTCTGTGTGTGTCTTATCTGTGTGTGTGTCTTTCTGTGTATGTGTTTCTTTCTGTGTATGTGTCTCTTTCTGTCTGTGTGTTACTTCGTGTGTGTCTCTGTGCATGTGTCTCTTTCTGTGCGTGTGTCTCTTTCTGTCTGTTTCTTTCTATGTGGGTCTCTTACTGTGTATGTGTCTCTTTCTGTCTATCAATCGCTTTCTGTGTGTGTGTGTCTCTTTCTGTGTGCATGTCTCTTTCTGTGTGTGTCTCTTGACTTTAATGTAAGCAGATTTTTGGCAAATAACTGTAAAGCGCGGGGTTATATTTTCCCCTCAAAACATAGCCTATGGCATTCCCTGAGTCAAATAAGGTGGCTATGCAAAATTTTGTGATTGTAAATGCGACGGTGCGGATTACTTTAGCGGACATAAACATACATACATTCAGCTTCATATATTAGATGTACAACATATAGATACAGTTGCAATACAGGTGATAATATACAATCAGGTTACAAGCAAAGCCTTACAAAGTCTGGTTACCAGGGCTTAACGATGGAGTTGTCTGGGTGTGATGTCCTGCACATTCTTGGGGCACTGATTGTCTCCCAGCACAAGGAACAGAAGCTACCAACAACTAATGCACATAACTCCCCTGAGGGGGGGTTCAGATTCCCTATATTCCAACGGTCGAGTCCGCCCTTGTGTGACTTCACTAGGAGTGGTTTGAGGTGAGACATTCTAGTTTTGGTATTTCAGGGATATTTCAACAAGGGGACACTTTGCTTCCAAAATATTCCCACAACATTCCATATTTCAAATTATGGAGCGAATTGACACCAAACAAGGTGGACCTGCGTTGTCAGATAAGTGAGATCTCGATTTGGGGCCCTTCTTCATTTGGCACAGGTATGAATATAGTACCCCTAGATCCATTGGTGCATCCTGATTCCAGAAATGCCAATCCCATATATGTGCAGTGAATGGTGATTTATAACTGTCATATTTCAGATTTGCTTTGTCCTTTCCAGAGCATATGTTCAGCCAGATACTTGAGTAAGTATGTCTACGAGAATGGCTATATGGAAGAAAGGAGAGGTCCAGCACAGCCTTCCGGTAAATTAAAACGTCTGCTTTATTAGGTTATTTCATAAAATGAAAAACATGGGAAAGGTAAAAGTCCTTTTCTGACGTGATTCGAGTGTTTTACGCACCCTTAGGTCACAGCATATTATGAATAATCTGATATGCTTCAAGGTATATATAAAGCTAACAACCAATCAGTATGTTTATTAACACCAGAATACAAACCGTTTCTTTTTTCAATAATATGTTCGGCTTTACACCTTTTTGATTTTCGTGTTGTGCATCCAATGTAATTTATGTGACATTGCGTACACTCCACACAATAAATAACATGATTACTATCACAATAAATGATATCCATGACTTTATAGGTTATACCATTGGGAAAGTACAAATTCATAGACTTTTTGGCCATAATGCACCTATTGCATCTATTACCTGAGCACTTATGGAACCCTCTCTATTTTAACTAAGGGGAAGCAGTTCTAGTTTCCTGGAAAAGACTGGGTGATAATTGATCTCCTATGGATTTCCCACGTTTAACTACACATCTACAATCCTCCAGATATCATTTTTCGCAACATGTCATGTTGGTTAATAATGGGTAAATATTTCAGAATGATTCGTTTGATTTCATACAATTGGAGTCTATAGGGGGTTGAGAAGGTAACACAATCATTTTAGGTAAAATGTTTGGTCATTTTTGTACAAAAAACTATTCTATTCTTGTTTTGGATCCAATGTCTGTGTATGTTTCGTGCAGTAAAGGCCGGTTTACACACTGCGATATCGGTACCGATATCGCTAGTGTGGGTACCCGCCCCCATCTGTTGTGCGACACGGGCTAATCGCTGCTCGTGGTGCACAACATCGTCCAGAGCCGTCACACATACTTACCTGCCTGCGACGTCGCTGTGACCGGCAAATTGCCTCCTTTCTAAGGGGGCGGTTCGTTTAGCGTCACAGCGACGTCACAGCAGCGTCACTGAACCGCCTCCCAATAGCAGGGGAGGGGCGGAGATGAGCGGGACGTAACATCCCGCCCACCTCCTTCCTTCTGCATAGCGGCCGGGAGGCAGGTAAGGAGAGCTTCCTCGTTCCTGCGGCTTCACACGGAGCGATGTGTGCTGCCGCAGGAGCGACGAACTACATCGTTACTGCAGCAGTAACGATATTTGAGAATGGACCCCATGTCACCGATGAGCGATTTTGCACGTTTTTGCGATGATGCAAAATCGCTCATAGGTGTCACATGCAACGGCATCGCTAATGCGGCCGGATGTGCGTCACAAATTCTGTGACCCAACGATAACGCATTAGCGATGTCGTAGTGTGTAAAGCCCGCTTTACTGTTTGTTATAACCTCTTGCTTGTAGCCTATTATTTATTGTGTATCACTCAACATAACTTTTATTTGTAGAACAGATTCTTCTGGCACAGGTAAACTCTCCTTTAGGAATGACTCTAATGATGTAATGCGGATGACAGCTGGAAGCCTGAGGAATAAGGCTGTGTACTCACGTACATGCTGAAATTTCTACAGCGATTTGTCAGCACATGTGCGCTTCAAATCGCCGCAGAAACACTGCGTAATGGATGCAGTGTTTCAGCAGAATAAATCCCGATTTCATGCGCTCTGGATGCTGCCTCTCTCATAGACAGAGCGGGAGCTGTATCCAAAGCGCACGAAATAAGGGATATGCTGCATTTTTGAACGCATCGATTTGGATCAAAATTTCAGCATGCAAATCGCTGTGTTCAAAAAAGCATAGTGCGCAAGAATTATGCACACTCTTCATAGATTGTGCAGGGGACGCAGGATGCATGCATTTACACTGCAGTGCTAGACGCAACATAAATGCATGCAATACGCACACGTGTGCACATGCCCTAATTCACAGGAACAAAAGGGCAACAGTGTTTACCTGCCCAGGCCACATAATCTAGTGCACTAACAGGATTTTAAGAAGGAGAACATAGAGTTTTTAAAGTGCAAAAATGATACAAAAGTTTATTGAGACACAAGGTGAACATCCATTATCAATAAAAACATATTAAAAATACCAGGGCCGGGCCCCTCATGTATATCACTAGGGATTCATGATGTAAAATACATTACAAAGATTTACAAAGTGAAAGAATATCAGTATGTGAAAACTCAATTTTGGAGTATGTCCATACTAGACATAACATCACAAAATCCCATATACAAAATGGTGGCATACAAAAAATATCAAGATAACATATCTACCAACAACGGTGGTAAGGTTGGATATAGAGGCCAGTCACTGGAGTAAACCGTTAATTCTTCATCAGGGAAGAGGATGTCTCTCCCCTGATGAAGAATTAACACCAATATTTTAAAACGTACATTGGGCGTTTTTCTGAGGTTTACTCCAGTGACTGGCCTCTATATCCTTTCTTTGCTGGTCTCTGATTCTCCTTCTCTCCCTAACTTTATTTTTCCCCCTTTTTTTTCCTTTTTTCTGTTTTTCTTCTTGACTTGTTTTTTGTATATTTTGTATATAATTTTGTATATCCTGATTGTATCTTTGTCTGTTATTTATCATAGTTGTTTGATGAAGGCCACTACGTGGCCGAAACGTCACATGTTCACAACAAAAATCTTTTGAAAATAAACTTTGTTTAACGTATACCCTGAAGAGTGCCTTGTTTTATCTTGGATATCTACGGTTTGGAAACTGACAAGTGCACCTCCATTTCTAGCTCAGTGGCTATGCCTTATCCTGTTACATGGCCTCTATATCCAACCTTACTACCGTTGTTGGTAGATATTTTATCCTAATATTTGTTGTATGCCACAATTTTGTATATGGGATTTTGTGATGTTATGTCCAGCATGGACATACTCCAATATGGAGTTTTCACATACTGATATTCTTTCACTTTGTAAATCTTTGTAATGTATTTTACATCATGAATCCCTAGTGATATAAATGAGGGGCCCGACCCTGGTGTTTTTAATATGTTTTTATTGATAATGAATGTTCACCTTGTGTCTCAATAAACTTTTGTATCATTTTTGCACTTTAAAAACTTTATGTTCTCCTTCTTGAAATACTATGGTTTTGAGTTTGTGCCATATGTGGGGATTTGGCAGAATCTATACCCATATTACCAATTGTATGCTGTTACAGAGCTTGTTTTTTATACAGTCATATGAAAAAGTTTGGGCACCCCTATTAATGTTAACCTTTTTTCTTCATAACAATTTGGGTTCTTGCAACAGCTATTTCAGTTTCATATATCTAATAACTGATGGACTGAGTAATATTTCTGGATTGAAATGAGGTTTATTGTACTAACAGAAAATGTGCAATCCGCATTTAAACAAAATTTGACCGGTGTAAAAGTATGGGCACCTCAACATAAAAGTGACATTAATATTTTGTAGATCCTCCTTTTGCAAAAATAACAGCCTCTAGTCGCTTCCTGTAGCTTTTAATGAGTTCCTGGATCCTGGATGAAGGTATATTTGACCATTCTTGTTTACAAAACAATTCCAGTTCAGTTAAGTTTGATGGTTGCCAAGCATGGACAGCACGCTTCAAATCATCCCACAGATTTTCAATGATATTCAGGTCTGGGGACTCGGATGGCCATTCCAGAACATTGTAATTGTTCCTCTGCATGAATGCATGCGTAGATTTGGAGCGGTGTTTTGGATCATTGTCTTGCTGAAATATCCATCCCCTGTGTAACTTCAACTTCGTCACTGATTCTTACACATTATTGTCAAGAATCTGCTGAAACTCAATCCATGCGACCCTCAACTTGATTCCCGGTGCCGGCATTGGCCACACAGCCCCAAAGCATGATTGAACCTACACCAAATTTTACTGTGGGTAGCAAGTGCTTTTCTTGGAATGCTGTGTTTTTTTGCCTCCATGCATAACGCCTTTTTGTATGACCAAACAACTCAATCTTTGTTTTATCAGTCCACAGGACCTTCTTCCAAAATGTAACTGGCTTGTCCAAATGTGCTTTTGCATACCTCAGGCGACTCTGTTTGTGGCGTGCTTGCAGAAACGGCTTCTTTCGCATCACTCTCCCATACAGCTTCTCCCTGTGCAACGTGCGCTGTATTGTTGACCGATGCACATTGACACTATCTGCAGCAAGATGATGCTGCAGGTCTTTGGAGGTGGTCTGGGGATTGTCCTTGACTGTTCTCACAATTCTTCTTCTCTGGCTTTCTGATATTTTTCTTGGCCTGCCACTTCTGGGCTTAACAAGAACTGTACCTGTGTTCTTCCATTTCCTTACTATGTTCCTCACAGTGGAAACTGACAGTTTAAATCTCTGAGACAACTTTTTGTATCCTTCCCCTGAACAACTATGTTGAATAATCTTTGTTTTCAGATCATTTGAGAGTTGTTTTGAGGAGCCCATGATGCCACTCTTCATAGGAGATTCAAATAGGAGAACAACTTGCAATTGGCCACCTTAAATACGTTTTCTCATGATTGGATACACCTGCCTATGAAGTTCAAAGCTCAATGAGGTTACAAAACCAATTTAGTGCTTTAGTAAGTCAGTAAAAAGTAGTTAGGAGTGTTCAAATCAAGAAATTGATAAGGGTGCCCATACTTTTGCACCGGTCAAATTTTGTTTAAATGCGGATTGCACATTTTCTGTTAGTACAATAAACCTCATTCCAATCCAGAAATATTACTCAGTCCATCAGTTATTAGATATATGAAACTGAAATAGCTGTTGCAAAAACCCAAATTGTTATGCAGAAAAAAGGTTAACATTAATAGGGGTGCCCAAACTTTTTCATATGACTGTATATGCACTAACAGGATGCAGCAAAACCCCTTAATAAAGATATAGGCAACAGGTGCAAAACACTGATGGAGCAACCACTCACACACTGCCAATTCATGGAGGAGGTGATTGCTTAGTATTAAAATTGGAAACAAATGGCTTGAATAGGCCCAATGCACATGTGTAGGTGCACAGTATCTGGCTTACAGCCTATTAGTGAGGCCCATACTATTAGATTAGGCGAGCTGCCCAGCAATATATAAGTGTAACACACAGGAATGGAGACCCTAGTTTACAAGGCCTACATTAATGGGCCTGGCTGCATCCTGCAAAAAAATATGATTTGTGCAAAAAATCTATATATATATATAGATATATATATATATATATATATATATCTATATATATGGTATTAGTTAAAGGGGTTATTCGGCTTATTTTACTTATTTTTTGTCATTACACTATTGGGCTACATTGGGGCAGGTAAGTAGATAGTAACTACCTACCTGCCCTGCTGTCAGCCCCGCTCCCTCGGCTCAGAGTGGTCATGTGTCTGCTCCTGCTAGGATTTTGCTTTGCTGCTTCCTGTGATGTCACGGCAACAGGAACAGGAGCTTATGCTCGCCTTTTAGACGGGCATCCCAACCGACGTCATGTAGCCGCCCTGCTGGACGGGTACAGTGCGCCGGAGTCCCCGCTTCCTGTGCGCTGCTATCTGTGTGCTGCTAAATGTGCCCTGTATGTGCCGGGGTCCTGGACAAACAGGGTTGCCCTCTCTGTCTATGACACCGTCAGCGCTGTTTGCTCGACGGTGTCCTCATCTCATTATGTTGTATGGTGTCAGGTAACTGTGCCCCCCTCCCCCGTGCGCTGTCTCTGTGATGGATGCAGCCAGTCCCGCGCTTCTGAATACAGTCAGGAGTAGAAAGCCGGGATGTAACCTGACACCATGGTCAACATGACTGAGCTTTGCATCACTCGGCTGTAAGGACGCAGTAAACATCATAGCACGGAGGAGAAGAGACAGCATGGGTGAGAAATAGAGCGCAGGGGGGCAGAGAACAGAGTGCACGGGTGACAGAGCGGGGGGGCAGAGAAGAGAGTGCAGGGGTGTGAGACAGCGGGGGACAGAGAAGACAGTGCACAGGTGTGAGACAGAGCGGGGGGGGCAGAGAAGAGTGCATGGTGACAGAGCGGGGGGGCAGAGAAGAGAGTGCACTGGTGAGAGGCTGGGGGGGCATAGGAGGCAGCGCAGGGGGAGAGAACAGAGTGCATGAGGGAGGAATATATATAATATATTATATGACTCTAGGTGTGGGTGGGTGCTTGTATGTGTGTATATATTTCAATTGACTCACATTAGGGGCTATATATAATTTCCATTATATTAATTTATCAAGTACTGGGGCAGAATACTGACAGGGAATGTGTGTGCAGAGGGCGGGCAGAAGGCAGAGCTGGACACTGAGGCCGGCCGCTGCCCACTGTGACTGTGAAGTTTGGCAGTCAAGCATGTCATGTTTGGTTAAGCTGCATGTAAATAAAAAGCTGCAGAGAAAAAAACTGAAAAATCAAGAGGAACAAAAGTTAGAAAACAAAAACAAATAATGTAGGGGTGTTTTATATGACAATACAGCACAGATTAGCTTAAAACATTTTTTGGAGTTTATGTCAGACATCTCCTTTAATATTTTGGCCAAAGTATGCAGGCTCACAACTCACACGTCAAGGGTCCTCATGTCTTGCAAGTCCTTATACTGATATACAAACTAAACCACATAAAGAGGAATTAAATTTTCCCCCCAAAAAATTCAAGAATAAATCACAACAAAAAGGCAACAGTGTTTACCTTCCCAGGATACAGAATCTAATGCACTAACAGGATGCAGCAAAACATCTTAGATACAGATGGAGGCAACAGGTGCAAAACACACGTCTCACCTCTAGGAATGGCTCTAATGGTGTGGTGCGGATGACAACTGGAAACCTGAGGAATAGTGTTACAGAGACACTTTTTCTGAACAATGAAGTATGCACCGCACCCTCAGAGACATCACCTGTTAAAAAAGGGAACCCAAATTCAGAATTTTTCCTTCAAACAGAGGGCGTCTCAATGGGGTCGAAGTTCTCACCTTCACTCCCTATATCAGGGGTGGGCAATTAAATTTCTCATGGGGCCGCATGAGAACTTGGGATCCTTTTAGAGGGCCGGACTAATATAATTAACTCAACTCTACCCAATACTAATATATATATATATATATATATATATATATATATATATACACCTGTAATAAATTACATCACTATATACTACACCTGCAATAAATTACATCACTATATACTACACCTGTAATACATTACATCACTATATACTACACCTGTAATAAATTACATCACTATATACTGCACCTGTAATATATTACGTCACTATATACTGCACCTGTAAAACTACATCATTACATTCCCATATACTACATCACTACACCCAAATATTACACCAGTTACCCCCGCAATTGTCCCCCCTCAATTGTCCCTCCCCTCCCCCTCAGGTTATTAGTGACCACTCATCTCTCCCTCCTCAGGCACCCCCGTACGGGTCCCCCGCTGAGCGGCTGCTTCCCGGGTACGGGCCCTGGCTGCGCCGCTGCTTCTCTCTGTCCAGGCACTGGCTGGTGCCGCTTCTCCTGCCGGGCGGGAACTTTTCAAATGACACACACGTGCTGTACTGCCGACATCAGCTCGCATGTGTCACAGAGAAAGCTGCCGGGCAAGGAACAGAGGACCGATCCTGAAGCTCGTCTCGTCACTTTCCTGTCCTGATCTGGCTATAAATCCTGCAGTGACACACTCAGAAGTACCCTAGACCAAGTAGTGCCCCTCACCTTCAGAAAGACCAAACACAGAGTAAAACAGCCCTGGCTCACATCGCAAACTTGATTTCTCCAGCGATGCTCTAGGAGTGTTGAACGCCTATGGAGGAAAACACGCACACCAGAAAACTTCATCCACTACAAATTCATGTTAAGAACCTACAACGCTGCCCTGTACCTCGCCAAACAGGCCTACTTCACCACCCTGATCTCCTCCCTATCCAACAATCCCAAAAAGCTCTTTGACACCTTTCACTCCCTCCTCAGTCCCAAAGTACAGACTCCTATCACAGACCTTCCTGCTGATGATTTGGCCTCGTATTTCACAGAGAAAATAGAAAACATCCGGCAAGAGATCAGCTCCCAGTCACCAAGCGTCGTGAATCCCATCCCTCCCCACATCCTGTCCAGATCACTCTCCACATTTGACCCAGTCACAGAAGAAGTCTCCAGGCTCCTCTCCTCTTCTTGTCCTACCACTTGCCCTACTGATCCCTTTCCCTCACACCTACTCCAGTCTTTCTCTCCAGTCATCACTACTTACCTAGCTAAAATCTTCAATCTCTCTCTTCTGGTATCTTCCCTTCCTCCCTTAAACACTCTATCATTACTGCATTATTAAAAAAAACCTACTCTTGACCCATCTTGTGCAAACAACTACAGACCAGTCTCCAATCTCCCCTTCATCTCCAAACTCTTGGAGCGCCTGGTCTATTCCCGCCTCACCCGCTACCTCTCCTCTCACTCTCTTCTAGATCCTTTACAGTCTGGCTTCCGCCCCTTACACTCAACAGAAACTGCTTTTGTCAAAGTGACCAATGACCTACTGACAGCAAAACGTAATGGTGACCACTCTCTGCTTATTCTTCTTGACCTCTCTGCAGCCTTCAACACTGTTGACCACCATCTCCTTCTCTCCATGCTCCATTCAATCGGCCTAAAGGACACTGTGTTCTCCTGGTTTTGCTCCTTTCTGGACGCTCATTCAGCCTATCATTTGCTGGCTCCACATCTTCTCCTCATTCCTCTCACAGTTGGGGTCCCTCAAGGTTCAGTCCTCGGCCCTCTTCTTTTCTCCCTCTACACTGCCCCAATTGGACAGGCCATCAGTAGATTTGGCTTCCAGTACCATCTTTTGCTGATGACACACAATTATACACTTCATCCCGTGACCTCACCCCCGTACTACAGAACACCAGTGACTGCCTGACTGCAGTTTGCAATGTCATGTCTCTTCTCTATATGAAACTTAACCTTTCCAAAACTGAACTTCTTCTATTCCCTCCATCTTCTAACCTCGCTAAACCCAACATCTCCCTCTCTGTGTGTGACATCACGAGCACTCCTATACTTGACACCGATCTGTCCTTCACCTCTCATATACAATCTCTTGCCCAATCCTATTGCTTGCACCACAAGAACATCTCTAGAATCCGCCCCTTTCTCACAATGGAAACGACAAAAGCCCTCACTGTGGCCCTGATCCACTCCCGCCTTGACTACTGTAACTCTCTATTAATTGGTCTCCGCCTAACTAGACTCTCTCCTCTACAGTCCATCCTTAATGCAGCAGCCAGGGTCACCTACCTGGCTAATCGCTACTCAGATGCCTCAGTTCTGTGCCAGTCATTGCACTGGCTGCTCATATATCACAGGATCCAATTCAAATTGCTTGTTCTCACCCACAAAGCTCTCCACAGTGCGGCACCCCCCAACATCTCCACCCTCATCTCTGTCTATCACCTCACCCATTCTCTACGCTCTGCAAAAGACTTTCGACTAACATACCTACTAATCCGAACCTCCCACTCCCGGATCCAAGACTTCTCCCGAGCTGCACCAATCCTCTGGAACACTCTACCAAAAGAAGCTAGGACAAATCACAACTTACTCAGCTTCATACGCTCCCTAAAACGCATCTTTTTAGGGTCGCCTATCACACTCCCTAGCCGAACTAAATTCACATAGTCACTCCACGCCTTCTCAGAACATAACCCCACGTCAAACTCCATGGCACCAAAATGCATCTCAAGGTTCTGGCCAACTCGTCCAGGCAGCCATTATCTTTCCCCTGTTTCCTTGAGATGGCTGGACTGTCATTGTAAATAAGCACTTGTACCTTGCCACCCACCCATCGCATTGTAGATTGTAAGCTCTCACGAGCAGTGTTGTCTTTTTTCCTTACTCCAATTATTGTATTTTCTATAACTGTTATTTGTTTGTATATGAACCTCCTGAATTGTAAAGCGCTGCGGAATATGTTTGCGCTATAGAAATAAAGATTTATTATTATATTATTATAGTTACAATACACAATTAAAGGCAACGTATTGACTACCTATACAGTATACAGTGTGTTCACCCATATCCTGTCCACCGCCATTAACTTGAGAACGTCGGAAGCTATAGGCATAGAAATGGTGTCTAGGTATAGTAAAGTACCCATGCGCTATGCAGTGAAACCACCTATATCGTAACCTGGTGGAAAACAATGGAGTTAGCATTTTTATTTTGAAAACGGAACAAGATAGAGAAAAAAAGTGAATTACAAAGTTGTAGGGCATCATAAATTCAATACGAATCGACACCTTGCATACAGAAATGCTATGATAAGAACGTGTAAAATTCACAAGGCTGCGAATGTGAAGCGATACCTCATGGAGACCTTCCTACAAGTCATTGGGTATGGTGGCTGCGTGGAGTGGCCTCCACGCTCACCTGACCTGACCCCATTGGACGTCTTTCTGTGAGGTCACATCAAACAGTAGGTGTATGCGACCCCTCCACCAACATTGCAGTACCTACGACATCGTATCACAGATGTTTGTGCAAACGTGTTACCTGCTATATTGCACAACGTGCAGCAAGATACAGTATGCTGTCCAGATGTGCATTGCAGCTGACAGTGGCCACTTTGAGCATTATTATTATATTATTATTAATAATAATTATTATTATTATAGCGCCATTTATTCCATGGCGCTTTACATGTGAAAGGGGTATACAAAATAGGGACAGGTACAATAATCATAAACAATACAAGGCACAGACAGGTACAGGAGGACAGAGGTCCCTGCCCGCAAGGGCTCACAGTCTTTGAGAGAGCATCAAAGTTAAATGAACGCCATATGCGTGACCAGCATCCAATGTTTTGGGGGGGGGGGTCATGGATTTCATATCATAGCATTTCTGTATGCAAGGTGTCGATTCGTATTGAATTGATGATGCCCTACAACTTTGTAACTCACTTTTTTTCTCTATCTCGTTCCGTTTTGGAGATAAAAATGCTAACTCCGTTGTTTTCCACCAGGTGGCGCTATAGGTGGTTTCATTGCATAGCGCATGGCTACTTTACTATACCTAGACACCACTTCTATGCCTATAGCTGCCGCCGTTCTCAAGTTAATGGCGGTGGACAGGATATGGGTGGACACACTGTATACTGGACAAGTTCCAAATTGAACACCCAAACCACAAGAAAAAAGAGATACAACCAGACGCCCTGATTATGTGAAGGCCTAGGCTATGAATCGTTTGTCCAGTATAATAATAAGATAATTGTCCTTTGAATGCTTTATGTATTGCTTCTCCATATATACCTAATTGAAATATTAACGTAATGTATAACCAAAACAAATTACGCTCAGGGCTAAGTAGAATAAGTTTTAGTTCATGAATCAGTAACTGACATTCATGAATGGAAGAGATACTTATCTGTGGTTTCAGATAGGTGACTAGCAATCTTCTATTCATAGAAGAATGCTTATCTGTAGTTTCAGATGGGTAACTGACATTCATGAATAGAAGAGAATAAGTAACTGACATTGTTCCATTCATAGACTCTCATTTATGTCTAAACACACTTGAATGTTTTACTAACGAATGTTACTAAAGGTGGTGTCACACACAGCGACGGCGACAACGATGTCGCTGCTAAGTCACCATTTTCAGTGACGTAGCAGCGACGTCCTGTCGCTGTCGATGTGTGTGACATCCAGCAACGCGCTGGCCCCTGCTGTGAGGTCGCCGCTCGTTGCTGAATGTCCTGCTTCATTTTTTGCTTGTTGCTCTCCCGCTGTGAAGCACACATCGCTGTGTGTCACAGCGAGAGAGCGACGAACTGAAGCGAGCAGGGAGCACGGAGCCAGCTTCTGGCAGCCTGCGGTAAGCTGTAACCAAGGTAAATATGGGGTAACCAAGGGAAGCCCTTTCCTTGGTTACCCGATATTTACATTAGTTACTAGCACCGCCGCTCTAAGGCTGCCAGTGCCGGCTCCCCACTCCCTGCACACGTAGCTGGAGTACAGATCGGGTAAATAAGCAAAGGTTTGCTTATTAACCCGATGTGTACTCTGGCTAGGAGTGCAGGGAGCCAGCGCTAAGCGATGTGCGCTGGTAACCAAGGTAAATATCGGGTAATGGTTACAGTATTGTTCATTACCCAATATTTACCTTGGTTACCAGCGCACACCACTTAGTGGTTCCAGTGTTAAGCGGGCTTTACACGCTACGATTTCGCTACAGCGATCTCGTTGGGGTCACGGATTTTGTGACGCACATCCAGCCGCTGTAGCGATGTCGTAGCGTGTGACTCCTAGGAGCGATTTTGGATCGTTGCAAAAACGTCCAAAATCGCTCCTCGTCCACTCCCAATTATCACTGCTGTCGCAGGGGCGAAGTTGTTCCTCGTTCCTGCGGCGGCGCACATCGCTACATGTGACGCCGCAGGAATGAGGATCATCTCCTTACCTGCCTCCGGCCACAATGCGGAAGGAAGGAGATGGGCGGGATGTTACGTCCCGCTCATCTCCGCCCCTCCGCTTACATTGGGCGGCCGCTTAGTGACATCACTGTGACGCCAAACGGACTGCCCCCTTAGAAAGGAGGCGGTTCGCCGGTCACAGCGACGTCGAAGGACAGGTAAGTATGTGTTGCGGGGGTGCGCGATTTTGTGCGCGACAGGCAGCAATATGCCCGTCGCGCACAAACGATGGGGGCGGGTGTCATGCTAGCGATATCGGGCCGGATATCGCAGCATGTAAAGCCACCCTTATTCCATAGGATATTTAGATTGGTTCACAGGTATTGTTTACATGGGATGGATTTGGAACAATATTATTATACTTCCATGTTATTGGATACTTAGAGTGTTATATGAATGCTACAATTTTGGAGGTCATCATATGAATGCATCTCTATTGTTCTATAGTTATGGTAATTAGATTTATATATACCTAGTTCTCATATACGATATCTGTTTGTATCACTAATTTCAATGGTAGTCGTGTATGTCAGACTACCCTACATAGCCACCAATGATGTAATGACTTTGACTGTGCCAGGAACCCTTGTTTTGTTTTTAATCACTTGGTGTGTCCACCTAATTTGATCAATAAACATAATTTGTTCACAAGCAATCAGAACATCCGGTCATATCTCTCTTTTCTTGTGGTTAGGGTGTAGATGTGTAGTTAAACATGGAAAATCCATAGGAGATTCATTATCACCCAGTCTTTTCCAGGAAACTAAAACTCCTTCCACTTAGTTAAAATCAAGAGGGTTCCATAAATGCTCAGGTAATAGATGCGATGCGATGCGATGTGTGCACTATGGCTAAAAACAAAGCCTATGAATTTGTACTTCCCAATGGTATAACCTATAAGATCATGGATATCATTAATTGTGATAGTAATCATGGTATTTATTGTGTGGAGTGTGCACATTGCCAAATGAATTACATTCGGTGCACATCACGAAAATTAAAAACGAGTAAAGACGAACATATTGCTAGTATTGAAAAATGAAAAATAGCAACGAAAAGAGGAATAAATATCCTCCAAAAATTAAGTATTACTTACAGCAAAGATGGGCTGCAGTGTGTACATTGCCCAGGCCAAAAACTAGTACTCTAGCAGTATGGGCGTCACCTAATAGGCTGTGGGCTTGTGACTGCATTTGCATGTGTGAACAGCGCTCTATGCAAGCCATCAGTGTACAGTTTTATCATCCAGCAATCGCCCACTCC
Source organism: Anomaloglossus baeobatrachus (assembly GCF_048569485.1). Taxonomy (NCBI): domain Eukaryota; kingdom Metazoa; phylum Chordata; class Amphibia; order Anura; family Aromobatidae; genus Anomaloglossus; species Anomaloglossus baeobatrachus. The sequence goes on from NC_134354.1 coordinate 673,984,243, forward strand.
GTTCCTTGGAAGTGTGTGTGATTTGCTCCTCCTGCACCTGTGATGCCTCCACTTAGTGGGGGTTTAGCTGTATCCTGCTAGAGTATTAGTTTTTGGCCTGGGCAATGTACACACTGCAGCCCATCTTTGCTGTAAGTAATAGTATTGAAAAAAGAAACGGTTTGTATTCTGGTGTTACTAAACATTTTATTTCTGCCCACAATGCTGATATTACCTAATTTTAGGTTTTATGCTATTGAAAAAGTTAAATGTCCAACCTATGGAGGAAAATAAAAGCTTGTCAGTTTTATATATACCTTGAATTGCATCATAATATGCTATGACTAAGGGTGTTTAAAGGACTCAAAACGCGTCTGAAAAGGATTTTTACCTTCCACATGTTTGTAATTTCTTAAAATAACCTAACAGAGAAGAAATTTTAATTTGCTGGATGGCTGTGCTGGACTTCCACCTTTTTGAGCCATACCATGTATCCTCCGGCATACTGTAATTCCAGCCTTGGATTCTGCAAGTGGGGGAGCTCCATGAACTATTTGTTTTGGGAATGGCTATAGTCACAGCAGGGGTGTAGGTAGAACTGCAAAGGTGATAGAATGCTGGGGGAAATTGGTTTCGCACTTGGGACCTGATGGGAGGGAGGACAGGTGAAGAAGCTGGTAATATTTTGTAACATTCATGACACCAGCGGTTTAGACATTAATGGCTCAACTTCAGAAATATCACCCACAGGCTTTCACACTGTATTTTGCTCTAAACTCGTTAAAGGGAACCTGTCAGCAGAAATTTCGCCCAAAACCTAAAAGATTCCCCCTCTGCAGCTCCTGGGCTGCATTCTAGAAAGGTCCCTGTTATTATTGTGCCCCATGTGAGACCAAAATAAAGAGTTTATAAAGTGGTACCTTTTTGTACTCAGTGTAAATGTGACATGGGGGCGGGCTTTCTGCCGTCCGTTATTCTGCCTCCTGGTCCTGTATGCCGCCCCCCATCGCTCCTTTCCATAGCTGATGCACCGCCCACTGCTCCAGCCATCCCCACGCATGCCCAGTGCCAGTCTCACGGGACTGAGCAGTGTGACCGCTGGTGACGTGTGCGCAGACAAGTGATTATGGGCGGGGCTGTGATTGTTATCAGCAAGTACCCGCCCATAATCTCGTGAGCGCGCAAACCTCTCCAGCGGTCACACTGTGCTCAGTGTAGATGCTAGACTGTATGGGCTGCTTCCAGGGATGACGTCACTTTTGTCACGTGATAGGGGCGTGTTCAAAATACTATCACGTGACAAAGGGACGTCATCCCTGGAAGCAGCCCATACAGTCCAGCATCTACACTGAGCACAGTGTGACCGCTGGAGAGGTTTGCGCGCTCACGAGATTATGGGCGGGTACTTGCTGATAACAATCACAGCCCCGCCCATAATCACTTGTCTGCGCACACGTCACCAGCGGTCACACTGCTCAGTCCTGTGACACTGGCACTGGGCATGCGCGGGGATGGCTGGAGCAGTGGGCGGTGCATCAGCTATGGAAAGGAGCGATGGAGGCGGCATACAGGACCAGGGGGCAGAATAATGGACGGCAGAGAGCCCGCCCCCGTGTAACATTTACAGAAGCTGCATACAAAAAGGTACCACTTTATAAACTCTTTATTTTGGTCTCACATGGGGCACAATAATAACAGGGACCTTTCTAGAATGCAGCCCAGGAGCTGCAGAGGGGGAATCTTTTAGGTTTTGGGCGAAATTTCTGCTGACAGGTTCCCTTTAAGTGTCAAGGCGGCATCAGATGCTGTTCAGACCACAGAGTCTGACAATCCTTTCTCTGGTGCTACTGAGTTGCAGAGGCAGGCTCAGGCGTCGACCAGCTGTGTGCTCATTAGTAATCGGACTAGCAGGAGTTAATTTCTGATAGCCTGCTGGTTACCTTTTGGATCACATGTTGCCGGAGACTTATCACAGGTATTCCCCGCCTTTTTAGGATGGAGTCATTTGTCTTCTTATGCCAACTATAGCTTTCTGCTACACCGGTCCATGTGCTGTTGTTTTCCAGTCTGGGTGATTTACTGCGTGTTGCTTAATGTGCTCTGGAATTCCTCCTGTTGTCTGATTATTTCCTCACTACTTTAGGTTTCCTCTTTATCTATTGTTGACTGATTACTCTTTGTGAGTGTGCTGTGTGATAGAGTCTCGGTTTTCCCTGTTTGTCTATCACTGTTGGTGTTTACACGCTCCTGTCCCATCCCGGGGTACTAGATCAGGGCTGGTCAGGAGCAGGGGTAGGAAGGCGGCCCAGACATTGTCACCATAAGATGTATCTCTGGGATCAGGGACAGCTAGGGCCTCCTAGCCTGAGGGCCAGTTTAGGAGCCCCAGTCCCCTTTTATTCCCTGCAACATCGTGACACAGGCAATGGAGGCCTGGAAGGCATTAAACAGTTACAACCACTGGGTGATAGCGTAGACCACATTATTACATCATAGGAAACACCTGTTGACAAAAAGGCAATTAATACAAAATGTATAAACATAGAAAAACTGTTCAGAATAAGGACAGCGACCAAAGCTGAACCATGACCTAAGACGCAAACCCAGCTTTCTGACACTGGGCACTACATGGCGAGCCAAAGTCCTTTGGTAATCTTTAGGTTTCATAATGCCTTGCACACACGCAAGGCACCCTGTGAAGAGATAAACTGTGGAAAAAGAAGCGCAATAGGGTCTTACCCCGGTAGAAAAAGGGGGGGTGAAGAGGGGTGGTATTACTCACCTATAGGGGTTGTGAAAGTCACAACTCCTATAACAGCATGTATGTTACTCCAAGCCACGGCAGCAGTCCCCAAATTGGCAGATAACAGAGAGTGGTAGAATAGGGTGTCCAAGCCGCGCCAATGACTAGCCGATCATGAAGATTGTAGATTAATGTTGCTTTATTCAATGCACAGGTCAACGCGTTTCGGGAGACACAGCTCCCTTCCTCAGGACAGACTGGCAAGAAACATCAAATCAGATTGAAAAATTGAGATTTGATGTTTCTTGCCAGTCTGTCCTGAGGAAGGGAGCTGTGTCTCCCGAAACGCATTGACCTGTGCATTGAATAAAGCAACATTAATCTACAATCTTCATGATTGGCTAGTCATTGGCGCGGCTTGGACACCCTATTCTACTACTCTCTGTTATCTGCAAGGCACCCTGTGCCAGAGGCAGCAAAATAACCCCAAAACATCATTAATCCTCCAGCATATATGACTGCAGGTACTGTCTGTTTTCTTTGTAGGCCTCATTCCTTTTTTAATGAACAGAAGAATGATGTGCTTTACTTAAAAGCTCTATCTTGGTCTCATCTGTCCACAAGATGCTCATCTGTCCACAAGATGCTTTCACGATAGGATTTTGGCTTACTCATGTACTTGACTAGCTTTTTTATGTATCTGTGTCAGCAGTGGGGTCATCCTGCCATATTGTTTAATTTCATTCAAATGTTGACGGATAGTTCGCGCTGACACTGATGCACCCTGAGCCTTCTGGACAGCTTGAATTTCTTGGACCTTGATTGGAGCTGCTTATCCATCTTCCGGACTATTCTGCAATGCAACCTTTCATCAATTTTTCTCTGACATCCAGGTCGAGGGAGATTAGCTACAGTGCTACGGGTTGTAAACTTCTGTTCCACATTGACAAAGAAATATTAAGATCTGTGAAGATAGACTTGTAACCTAGAGATTGTTGATATCCTTCAACAATTTTGGCTCTCAAGTCCTTAGACAGTTCTGTTCTCCTCTTTCTGTATCCTTGATTAATATAGCACACGGACAAACAATGCAAAGATTGAGTCAACTTCTCCCTTTTTATCTGATTTTCATATTGCCCACACCTGTTACTTGCCACAGGTGAGTTTGAACAAGCATCCATGCTGGAAACAAAGTTGTTCACCCACAATTTTGAAAAGATGCCAACAATTTTGTCCAGCACATTTGGGGAGTTTTGTGGTAAATTATGCCCAATTTGCCAACATTCTGTCAGATAATACTCATTTTCTTCTTGAAAATGATTGCAATCACAAATTCTTTGGTATTATTATCTTCATTTATTTTGCTTGCAATGAACAATCACAAAAGAGAATGAAACAAAAACTAAATCATTGATCATTTCACACAAAACTCCAAAAATGGGCCAGACAAAAGTATTGGCACCCTTAAGCGGGCTTTACACGCTGCCACATCGCTAATGCGGAGTCATTGGGGTCACGGAATTTGTGACGCACATCCGGCCGCATTAGCGATGCCGTTGCGTGTGACACCGATAAGCGATTTTGCATCGTTGCAAAAACGTGCAAAATCGCTAATCGGCGACATGGGGGTCCATTCTTAAAAATCGTTACTGCAGCAGTAACGAAGTTGTTCCTCGTTCCTGCGGCAGCACACATCGCTGCGTGTGACGCCGCAGGAACGAGGAAGCTCCCCTTACCTGCCTCCCGGCCGCTATGAGGAAGGAAGGAGGTGGGCGGGATGTTACGTCCCGCTCAGCTCCGCCCCTCCGCTGCTATTGGGCGGCGGTTCAGTGACGTCGCTGTGACGCCGCACGGACCGCTCCCTTAGAAAGGAGGCGGTTCGCCCGTCACAGCGACGTCGCCGGACAGGTAAGTATGTGTGACGGCTGTTGTGCGGCACGGGCAGCGATTTGCCCGTGTCGCGCAACAGATGGGGGCGGGTACCCACACTAGCGATATCTGGACCGATATCGCAGTGTGTAAAGTAGCCTTTAGCCTAATACTTGGTTGCACAACCTTTAGCCAAAATAACAGCGAACAACCGCTTCCGGTAACCATCAATGAGTTTCTTACAATGCTCTGCAGGAGTTTTAGACCATTCTTCTTTGGCAAACTGCTCCAGGTCCCTGAGATTTGAAGGGTCTCGTAAATCTCGTAAATTTACAGAAAGCTTTGCTTGTTAAGCGAAATTCTCGTTAAGTGGGTTACTCGTTAAGCGATGTATAGAGCACATTTGCTGGCATCATACTTAATGAGTGCAATGAAGGGAATCTATGGGCTTCATTAGGAGGAAAATTACTTTGTAAGAGCTGCAAAGTTGGAAGATATGCTCTTCTGTGACCCCGCATAAATTTTTTTATTTTCGGGAGGGGTAGAGGCCTAATTAAAGCTTCTGCTATGGGACTCCATGATTTCTATGTATGCCACTGGTTGTGGCTGTGTCTTGTACTGAAGTTTGGACCAGAAGCAGATAGGTGGATGTTCTGGTCTAACAGACTCCCGACATAGCCATTGGGAAAACCCCTTTAACAGTTGATGGAGATGAGTGAAATTATACACCGTGTGCAGAATTATTAGGCAAATGAGTATTTTGATCACATGATACTTTTTATACATGTTATCCTACTCCAAGCTGTATAGGCTTAAGAGCCAACTACCAATTAAGTAAATCAGGTGATGTGCATCTCTGTAATGAGGAAGGGTGCGGTGTAATGACATCAACATCCTATATAAGGTGTGCTGAATTATTAGGCAACTTCCTTTCCATTGGCAAAAGGGTCAGAAGAGAGATTGACGGGCTCTGAAAAGTCCAAAATTATGAGATGTCTTGCAGAGGGAAGCAGCAGTCTTGAATTTGCCAAACTTTTGAAGCGTCATCACCGAACAATCAAGTGTTTCATGGCAAATAGCCAACAGGGTCGCAAGAAGTGTGTTCGGCAAAAAAAGAGCAAATAACTGCCCATGAATTGAGGAAAATCAAGCGTGAAGCTGCCAAGATGCCATTTGCCACCAGTTTGGCCATATTTCAGAGCTGCAACGTTACTGGAGTATCAAAAAGCACAAGGTGTGCCATACTCAGGGACATGGCCAAGGTAAGGAAGGCTGAAAAATGACCACCTTTGAAGAAGAAACATAAGATAAAATGTCAAGACTGGGCCAAGAAATATCTTAACACTAATTTTTCAAAGGTTTTATGTACTAATGAAATGAAAGTGACTCTTGATGGGCCAGATGGATGGGCCAGAGGCTGGATCAGTAAAGGGCAGAGAGCTCCACTCCGACTCAGACGCCAGAAAGGTGGAGGTGGGGTACTGGCATGGGCTGGTATCATCAAAGATGAACTTTTGGGAGCTTTTCGACTTGAGGATGGAGTGAAGCTCAACTCCCAGACCTACTGCCAGCTTCTGGAAGACAACTTCTTCAAGCAGTGGTACAGGAAGAAGTCGGTATCGTTCAAAAAAAACATGATTTTCATGCAGGATAATGCTCCATCACATGCATCCAACTAGTCCACAGCGTGGCTGGCCAATAAAGGTCTAAAAGATGAAAAAATAATGACATGGCCCCTTTGTTCACCTGATATGAATCCCATAGATAAACTGTGGTCCCTCATAAAATGTGAGATCTACAGGGAGGGAAAACAGTACACCTCTCGGAACAGTGTCTGGAGGCTGTGGTGACTGTTGCACGCAATGTTGATCATAAACAGATCAAGCAACTGACAGAATCTATGGATGGTAGGCTGTTGAGTGTCATCATAAAGAAAGGTGGCTATATTGGTCACTAATTTTTTGGGGTTTTGTTTTTGCATGTCAGAAATCTTTATTTCTAAATTTTGTGCAGTTATATTGGTTTACCTGGTGAAAATAAACAAGTGAGATGGTAATATATTTGGTTGTTATTAAGTTGCCTAATAATTCTGCACATTTAATAGTTACCTGCACAAACAGATATCCTCCTAAGATAGCCAAATCTAAAAAACCCCACTCCAACTTCCAAAAATATTAAGCTTTGATATTTATGAGTCTTTTGGGTTGATTGAGAACATAGTTGTTGATCAATAATAAAAAAAATCCTCTAAAATACAACTTGCCTAATAATTCTGCACACGGTGTATTCATAGATGGTAGGAAAAATAATTTCTTTTGTTGCTTTTAAAGCCTAGCTTTCGTTTTGTTTTAGGCATCTTTTATAGAAGTGGCAGGAACAGAAAAGAAAGAAGACTTAATGGGTTATCATAATCAATTTGTGTCCGATGAAATTACAGTCAATAATAGTTTCTAAAGGAGCTCAGTCCTGCTAACCACACAAATTATATCATAATATGTCCATACAGCTATATTAGGTTTTAGATTTAATACTATATAAACGCGCTTTAAAAATGCTAACTTTTTTTTCTTTTGTTGTAGGGTGGAGCTTTCTACTTCATAGAGCACGTGGCCGATGTCAATGACTCCAGTTGGATTAGTTTTTTTCAGAAAGTGCTGAATCCATCGTGGAAGTTGATTTTTGATGGCTGTAGCATAAGGAGAACAACCTGGAAAGACCTGGAGAATGCGAAATTCTCAGAGCTGAATCTGCGTCACATAACTGCTCCCACATCTATGACTCTCATTAAACCTCATATTATTGGATATGCTGTGAAATAAATTTCACTTCACTTAAGCTTTTAGTAATTTACTCAATTTTCCCATTGAGACAATTGGTGTTTGTGTTATGCTAGGTATGTCTGGTGTTTCTTTAAAGCACCGCCCCAGAGGTTTTTCTGTAATTCAGCCCTGGAATGGTTGCACTAAAGCAAGTTCCCTGCCCCTGTAATATAGTTACCAGCCACCAACGTCTTCTGTTTTCGATGCTGCTCCAGTTGCCTTCTGCAGTTTGAGACCTGTCGGCTCTCTCTAGTGTTTGCTGGGCAAGCCGGAGGTCATTTCTCAGGGTAAGTCTATGAGAGCCAGAACGAAGCTCCCATAGACTTACATTGAGAGCTTGTAATTGTTAGTTCTGGACTCCGGTCAATCGGCAGCTGCAATCACAGAATGGCAGAGAAGGAGCAGTGCCTAAAAAAGCTGAAGACAATGGCTAGTAAGTACATTAATAGGGGCAGGAAACAGACATTAATGACCCCAATCCAGCCCTGAAATAATATAAAAATGCTGGCGTTGTGCTTTAACTATTATGATTGGGATACTTTAATGTATACAGTATTGTTCTACTTATTATTGTAGCCCGTATCATTTCTATATTGATCAGTGGTGTTTGATATTTTTCTGGGGAAGGATCTATTTTCTATTTTTCATTGTTACTATAATCCTGGGTACTTTTTAATATTTTGAACAGTGTCATAAGACAACCTAAGTATTATCGCTAGGATGCAAATCTATTATTACAAATACATTTGTGTATAAATAAAGTGGTTTTGGTTGGTTCAAGTCAAATTTCTGAGGGTGATTTTATCAAACCTTTTACACCAGAAAACTGGTGCAAAATGCCTTAAAAAAACACAAATATTTTGCACCAGTCGTAGCTCAGATGTGTCGAATTCATTACGTCCCATGCACCTCTTAATGAATTTAAGAATAGGAAAAATTATCCAGCGGACAGGTTAGGTAAAAACACGTCTTTATTCCAAATCTTTAAAAATGTAATAAGCAGCAACAGCAGACATGTCACCAACAGATGAACCCGGGTTACAATCCAATGCATTTCGACACACAATTATTTCTTAATCATGGATACAAAAATATCATGGCCTGCACACCTTATAAATGTTAGTAATGGTTCTAAGCCTCTCCCACCCACAAGGTTAATTGGATCAGCTTGCGCTAACGTGTGTTAATTAAATTACTACCCATGTTATGCAGATTTAAACATAGCATTACTAGATATACTAAAAAGCATAGTTTATTATAATACAACACACATAAACTGTAATAAAATATTAATTATCAATTGCATTGTGTGATAAGGTTTTGTCTTACATTAACAAAAAGGAGACAGTTGCACCCTGTAGTGCTAAGATATATGGAATAATGAATATGAGAATATAGACATGCATTACTGCTATGAAAAACACGTAAAAATTGATATACTTAGCACACAAAATTGGCCAGATTTTATGTGAGCCCAACAGCCAGTGGCAAGGTGACCTCATTTTTGTCCCGCCACTACCGCCCCCATCACCGCACACCCCCCGGCACTACCGCCCCCATCACCGCACACACCCCGGTACTACCGCCCCCATCATCACCGCACACACCCCAGCACTACCGCCCCCATCATCACCGTACATACACCGGCACTACCACACCCATCATCGCACACACCCCGGCACTACCGCCCCCATAATCACCGTACATACACCGGCACTACCGCCCCCATCATCACCGTACATACCCCGGCACTACCGCCCCCATCATCACCGTACATACACCGGCACTACCGCCCCCATCATCACCGTACATACACCAGCACTACCACACTCATCCTTACCGCACACACCCCAGCATTACTGCACACACCCCGGCACTACCAGAATCATTATAAGCACACACACCAGCACTGCCAACCCCCATCATCACCGCGCACACACCGGCACTACCGCACTCATCATCACCGCACACACACCGGCACTACCGCACCCATCATCGCCAGACACACCCCGGCACTACCGCACTCATCATCACTGCACACACATCGGCACTACCTCAGTGACGTCCTTGCTAACAGTGCGATTCACTTCAGTTGCTGCGTGGAGCTGACAGAGAGCGGCGGTGTTATACTGCCGCTCTTGTCAGTTTCCGATGTAGCAGAGCTGAAAGCGTCGTGGGACCTCGTGTGGATTACGTTGGACCTGGAGGGGTATTTGGTGATTAATAAAGTGGTGAAAGAGGATTTTTTTTGTCTTTTATTCCAAATAAAGTATTTTTTCGGGTGTATGTGTTTATTTACTTTCACTAATCATTGGGGGTGTCTCATAGACGCCTGCCATGATTAGCCTAGGACTTAGTGGCAGCTATGGGCTGCCAGTAACTCCTTATTACCCCGATTGCCACCGCACCAGGGCAATTCGGGATGAGCCGGGTAGAGTCCCGGGACTGTCACATCTAATGGATGCGGCAATTCCGGGTGGCTGCTGGCTGATATTTTTAGGCTGGGGAGCTCACCATAACGTGGGACTCCCCATCCTGAGAATACAAGGCTTCAGCCGTGTGGCTTTATCTTGGCTGGTATCAAAATTGGGGTGGACCGCACGCCGTTTTTTTAAATTATTTATTGTACTACACGATATAGACCCGCACTGGTGGCGGTGATTGGTTGTAGTAAGACAGCTGTCACTCAGCATGGGGGCGCGTCTGACTGCAACCAATCATAGGCGCCGGTGGGCAGAGGAAGCAGTGAATACAAGAAGGAATAATGAGCGGCCGTCATTTTGAAAAGCAGGAGAAGCCGCCAGAGCAGTGTGACAGCCGTGCAGCGCCGCGCCGGTGATCGGTGAATACGAGAGAGGGGGTGAGAGGGAGAGACCGACCGACAGAGAGAGATAGAGACCGAGAGAGAGACTGACCAACAGACAGACCGACAGAGGAGAGACCGACCCACAGAGAGAGAGACCGACCGAGAGAGACCAGGAGGGATTTTAAACAATTTAGAACGTTCTCCTGGACATGCTGAGCATGCTCAGTAGAACGTGACGGAATCCTGCACTGGAGTCCGTCGCCAAACACATGGAAACGAAATCCAGCACCATAGACATTTATTATGCCTCTTAGCGGATCCCGATGGAATCCTGCGGAGTACGTTTTTTTACAGCAACAAAAAACGCTACATTCAGCGTTCCTTCCGCCTGACGATCACCGACAAAACAACTGATGCGCCATGGGGCAGATGCAACGCAAGACCATCCATTGTAATCCGCCCTTAATAGAAGGCTATGAGGAATAAACAGCTTCCTGCAACGATTACCATAATTTCTCAAGGCGGCGGATTGCAACGGATGCCGCACAACATAAGTGTGAAAGTACCCTAAGAAAAAGACTGATGGCACATCCTATCTTTCTAATGTGAACGGGTGGAAACTGAACATGAAACATAGTAACAAAAAGGAAACAGTTTCACTCTGTAATGCTGAGATATATGGAACAATGAATATGAGAATATAGACATGCTGTTACGGCTATACGGAGTCTTTGCATTGCCTGAGACTTATTCTGCTGTTTTTTTCTTCTTGTTTTGAATTCTTAATGAATGTGACCTACTGTACTTCAGCGAGCCCTTCACTAACACTGGCGTATAACATTCTAGACTTAATAAATTGGCCCCTATGTCTGATTGTCCAAGGTCTCAGTCACATTAGTGTTTAAATAGGACTTGTGCTATGCGAGAACATTTTCATTGTACTATGACCATTGTTAAATCAATGATACAGGTCAGGTCTGCAATTTTTTTTCTCATGCCAATTTGGCATGAGCAAAAAAAATCACAACATGCCGCGATTAGTAGCGTATCTTGGATCCCGCACACCCATACATGTCTATGGGTGCGTGTGACACATCTGACTGCAATGATGTCATCTAAGTGTAGTCCAATATATGCAGAGACAGACAATGGAGAATATGGAGAGATTAATCTCTCCTTCTCTCCTGTGCTCAGATTTTTGCATATGAGAGAATCGAATCACAGTAACATGACACTTGGCTCACGCTCGTAGAAGAGTTTGAGCTGAGTGCCATTAGCATTGCAAGAGCATGAAATGCTGTACAATAGTGTGTCCCCGGCCTAACATTTCCAATGCATCACAATCCCTTCCTTGGGGCTGAAATGAAAGATCGAGAAAGGAAACACAAAGGCTCTAATAGAGGAAAAAAGAAAATTAGAACAACCCCCAAATGATTACCAGAACAAAACATTTCATTAACCACTTCCCAACCACCCATAGACTTTAAATGTCCAGTCAGTCCGAATTTAATTCTACAGTGTCGTTCTAAATCAGGGGTCCCCAACCCTTTTTACCTTGAGAACTACATTCGACTTTGAAAGTTGGTTGAGAGCCACATTGTAGAGATGAAGACTTAAGGGTGCTTTAGACGCTGCGATATCGCTAACGATTTATCGTCGGGGGTCACGGTGTTTGTGACGCACATCCGGCGTCATTAGCGACATCGCAGTGTGTGACACGTACGAGCGACCTTAAACGATCGCAAAAGTGGCAACAATAGTTGGTTTTGGAGAGGTCGTATAAATACCAATATCGTTGTCTGCTTAGTAGCGATGTTGTTCCTCGTTCCTGCGGCATCACACATCGCTGTGTGTGACAACGCAGGAGCGACGAACATCTCCTTACCTCCGTCCACCAGCAATGAGGAAGGAAGGAGGTGGGCGGCATTTTCCAGCCACTCATCTCCGCCCCTCCTCTGCTATTGGATGTCTGCCGTGTGACATCGCTATGACGCCGCACGAACCGCCCCCTTAGAAAGGAGGCGGATCGCCGGCCAAAGCGACGTCGCAGGGAAGCTAAGGCCGTGTGACGGGTGTTAGCGATGTTGTGCACCACGGGCAGCGATTTGCCCGTGACGCACAACCGACAGGGCGGGTACACTTGCTACCGATATCGGTACCGATATCGCAGCATGTAAAGTACCCTTTAGTCAAAGTCTATTCAGCAGTTGATATCAGAGAGAAAAAGTAACCTCCATACACAACACAATCCACTTAACCAAGACCAATAATACCACATACAAGACAGAAATACCGCAACATCGTGACCAGACAACAAACTACTACCACATAGTGACCGAATACAGGCACATACAAGGGAGAAAAACTGCAATACTATAACCAGATAATATATTACCAACACATAGGGATCAAATACAACAACATACAAGAGAGTAATACCACCACCCCATAATTAGACCACGTAGTAACCGAATATTACCACATACAAGGGAGAAATACCGCAATGCTATGACTAGACCACATAATGATCAAATAATACCACATACAAGAGACAAATACCACCACACCGTGACCAGCCCGGCTATGTGCGGCATTCTGCCATTCCCTCGGCGCACACGTCGCCCCCCACCAGACCATCATAGTCCTCGGAATGCTGGAAGTCCAGCCATTCTCGCCACGTAGTCCAGAATTTCTCATATGAATCATGCAAATATGAGGTTAAGTCCTCCATTAGCATGAGGTCATTGACCTTGTTGATCCATTGAACTAACGTGGGAGATGTCGTGCTCCTCCATCTTTCTGGAATGCATACTCTCACTGCCGTAATGAGGAATTTCCTCAGGGAATTCTTGTATCTTTTTTCGGGAGTCCCGCAGTGATGTAACAGGACCTCCGCCGCCTCCAATTCCTCATCCTTGCCAGTAACCCGTCGCATGGTTTCGGAGACTCCCTTCCAGGAAGGCTGGATCACTTTGCATCCCCAGAACACATGTAGAATGTTGCCCTCTGCCCTACCACACCTCCAACATGTAGGGTCTATTGATGGAAACATGACATGTAGCTTAGAGGGTACTCTGTACCATCTAGATAAAAGTTTGTAGCTAGCCTCCTGGAACCTGGAGCTAATGGAAGACGTGTGGGCCAATCTAAAGATCCTTTCCCATTGTGTTGGTGTCAACTGAATTCCCAAATCCCTTTCCCACAGTGTAGCGAAAGGGGGTAGTTGTTGATCCGAAGGCGATGATAAAAGCGAATATACCGCCGACAGTGAATGACGTATTATGCCTGATCTCATACACAGTTGTTCAAACTGTGTCTTAGGTCGCTGAAAGTGGGATCTGGCAGGGAGACTACTGAAAAACTGTGCCAATTGCAGGCATCTCCACTGGCCAAGTGGGGTAGGATCTCGTCTAACTGCCAAACTAGCTGCTGAAGGCCAGGTGTCCCGGTTTCCAAACTCCTCCACTCAATCAACCCCGCCTCTAATCCACCTCTGGAAGATCGGATCCACCCTACCAGGTTCAAAGGCAGGATGGCTCCGGATAGGCATCAGGCTGGAGTGCCTGGGTATCATCTCTGACTGTACCCTCCCAGTATTGCAATATGTCACAGTTGGGCCGATGGTCGGATGTGTTTTCAATCCTGCAGGGACCTCCGAGAGCACCCAAGGCAATTTATTAAGGAGTACTGGGGGAAGGACTGCTCTATTTGTATCCACTTCTTCTGAGACCCGTTCCTGCACCAATCAATCATTCTAGTAAGATGTCCCGCCAAATGATATCTTCTCATGTCTGGCAATCCAATCCCCGCACCTCCTTTGGTCCTGTGCAAGATGGCTCTTTTTATACGTGCCGATTTACCTGCCTAGATGAACGAGGACTGAATTGATTCTAGGGATTTAAAGAATCCCGAAGGTATTTTAACTTGGAGCGCCTGTAACAAATACAGGATTCTGGGTAGGACATTCATTTTATATATCTGGCATCTACCAAACCAGGAGAATGATTTCCCCCATCTGTCGCAATCTTTCCTAATAGAGGATAACAGCGACGGGAAATTCTGAGAGTAAAGTAGACTCAGGTCCCCGGTCAGCCGTATCCCCAAATAGCTTAGAGATTGGGTTGCCCATCGGAAGCTAAACGCGGTTTTCAGGTCTTCCACTTCTTTGGGTGGGAGATTGATGTCCAGAGCCTCCGATTTTGAAAAATTTATCTTAAAATTAGATAAGCTGGAATATCTCTGAAATTCCCTCATTAAGTTGGGAAGAGAAATCTTGGGGGCTGACAAAAAGAACAAGAGGTCATCAGCATATGCAGCTACTTTATGCGTGTCTTGATGCACTCCTATGCCTGCAATATCTGGGTTGGCTCGTACGTGTCTGAGGAAGGGCTCAAGCGTCAGGATGAAGATTAAAGGTGATAGCGGGCACCCTTGACTGGTACCATTAGATATTTTAAATGGGTCCGACAAGATCCCATTCACTCGGACCCTAGCCGAGGGTACCGAGTACAGAGACATAATCCGACCCATCATTTTGCGTCCCAACCCCAGACACCCGAGCAAGGCTTCCATGAAAGTCCATTCCCCTCTATTGAACGCCTTCCTGGCGTCTGTTGACAGCAGCATGGATGGTAGGCCCCCAATTTTGGCTTTATGTGTTAAATTAATGGCCTTAACTGTATTATCCCGTGCCTCGTGGCCCGCCATAAAGCCTGCCTGGTCTGGATGAATTATTCGTTAAAGTAGAGGTGCCAGCCTATTTGCTAGAATTTTAGCGAATAGTTTCGTGTCTACATTTAGTAAGGAAATCGGGCGATAGCTCGCACATTGTGTTGGATCTTTCCCTGATTTAGGTATGACCATAAGTGCGCTCTCAACAAGTCTGCATTAGGGTTCGGGTTCCCTGACGCCCTGGAATTGAATGCTGACAGTAGGTGCGGGGATTATATCTCCTTAAGTTTTCTATAATATACAAGGGGGAAACCATCTGGCCCGGATGCCCTTCCCGTTTTGGATGACCCAATTGCATCCACTAGTTCTTGATTTTAAATTGGAGTTTCCAATGCTGCTATCTCAGAGTCCTCCAACCTCGGCATTTTTGCTTCTCTGATATATTCTAAGATTTTTCTTATTAGGGATGATTTTGGCGTTTGGGGATGATTTGTCTCTAAATTATATAATGATTCATAAAATTTTTGGAACGTCTCAGCAATTTCTGTCGAAGACTGCAATGTGGAGCCCCAAGGATGTATAGGAGATATTTTTGATATAAACGTTGTCGCCTGCTGCTGCCTGAGTGTTCTTGCTAACGTCTTACTACACTTATTCCTGTGTTCGTAAAAATGTCTACGGCATCTATTAAGAACCCCTTTTGCCTTACTATTCAGTAATTTCCGTAATTCGTCCCGAACTTTGAATAGGGATCCCCCCAATTCCGCCGAGGGCATCTGCTTATGACGTTTCTCCAAGTCTCTGAGTTGTGTTAGTAACCTGGTGACCTCCATTTCCCTTTCTCTCTTTTGTCTTGCCCCTTGCTGTATGAGGACCCCCTGATGACACATTTATGAGCCTCCCAGACCGTTGTTGGAGTAGTGTCTCCAGTCACATTTACTGTAAAATATTCTGTCAGGGAATTCTGTACTATTTGCAGGCTTTCGGGATCCTCCAACAGAGAAGTGTTCATTTGCCACTGCCACTGCTGTGGGATCGGAGACTGCAACACCACAGACACCGTGCAGAGTGCGTTGTCAGAGAAGGTTATTCTATCTATCTGAGCTTGTGAGATCCTCTCAAGAGCCTTATGTTGTACAAAAAAGTAGTCCAGTCTGGAATATACTCCATGTGGATTTGAATAAAAAGAGTAGTCCTTGACAGATGGGTGCAGTAGCCTCCATGTGTCCACAAGCTGCAGCTCATGTAATATGCACCGCAGCTTGCGGAGAGCTGACCTGGGATGTACCGAAGCCCCTGATGAGGTGTCCTGAGCTGGGTTCAGAGCGATATTAATATCCCCCCCAAGGATGAGTGTCCCCTCCGAAAAGTCCTCTATCATTTCCAAAAATCCCGACAGGGCATCAATTTGCCCTACGTTAGGGAGGTATAAATATGTGTGGCAATCCTTCCCTTCACCATCAATAGTCTACCTGTGTCATCACTGCGACAGTCCATGAACTCCCAAGGGATTGCGCGCGAGATGAGGATGCTAGTTCCTCGGGACTTCGAGTCAGGTGAGAAGCTATGGTATGCCTCAGGGAACCAACGTGAAATCAGTTTGAACAGTTTGCCTTTGCTCAAATGCGTTTCTTGCAGAAAGGCAATTTGGACCCCAGCTTTTTTTAACGTTTGACAGTATAGACCTCTTACCCGGACTATGTAAGGCTAGTTTCACACTTGCGCTATTTTGACGCAAACGGAATCCGTAACTAATGTAGTACAGTTCATTTATTTACAGTGGAAGCGCGTTACTATGGCGCGTGTGTGTGTCATGCAGTACCCGCTTGTGTCCACACGATGTCGCGCTTCCACTGTAAATAAATGAACTGTACTACATTAGTGACGGATTCCGTTTGCGTCAAAATAGCGCAAGTGTGAGTGGGCCCTAAACCTTTTACATTTAACGTCCCACATTTCACCTCCGAGATCCCTGAATTATGCATGTTGAGCCCAAGACCGTTATTAACCCCCTACCAAGGAGAACGGGGTAAGGGAGAGAGGGTTAGGAGGTGGGTGGTTAAAAGGGATCAAGAGTGCCGAGAAAAAGAGAGATGGCACAATCTCTTAGAGAGGAAATCGAGTTGGTGGAAAAGAGCAGTGAAAAAGGAAGAAGTGAGCTAAAAGAAGTGAGTTAGAAAAGGGATGCAGAAAGTATTAGACAAGAAGGGAAAGTAAACAAACCAGCTGGCCTAAAAGAACGACCAGTAAATAAAATAACACACTACTAAACTTTACAGTCTAACAAAATTTGGAGACCTGGTGACCTCCAATCAGGAGAACCACCCTTGGGGTGCGTGGAAAACCAAGGGCAACAGCTGAGCAAGCTATAGACATTAATGACATTATCCTACTGGGCAAAAAACTCACATCTCACCCCCCGCTCTGAGACCGGGCGGTGAGAAGCACAATTCTTAAACTTGTATGTCAAACTATCAACACAGTATTCAGGGACCATGTGAAGAAAAAAAAAAAAAAAAGAAAGGGGGGGTGGGAAAAGAGGGGGAAAAAAGACTCCCCCCTCCCCACCACCGCCAGTGAGGAGAAAGACACAGATATAACCCACATCAGTAACCGATCGTAATGGTGTCCTTCTCAGGTCCAATAATCCTACAGGGACTCCCAGATCTTCCTCCTCGACCCGCTCCTCCCACCTCTAAATAAGGAACCACCTCCGATCTCAAGTCATCAGTCTGGCTCCTCCTGGGAGGATTCTCCCAACGTCCTGGAATCCTTGGAGCTCCTCTGAGGTCTTGCAAATCTGCGCCTATTTCCTCTTTGTCTTTGGGGTAATCCAACGGATCTGTCCAGATGTAACCAGTTAGGGATTGCTACTGCAGGAGTTTCAAGAAACTGGAAAAGACCCTCCACTTCCTCCGGGCGTTTCAGCAGGTATTGGTCCCCATTATGACGGACTATAAGGTGAAATGGATGTCCCCATCTGTATGATGCACCTTTTTCCTTGATTTTTTGTAATAAAGGCATAAGTTGGCATCTCATGTAGAGGGTTCTAGAAGATACGTCAGGAAAAAGCTTAACTTCAGACCCTTCATATGTGACAGTCCCGTGGGTCCACGCATTTTGCAGTATGGCTTCTTTATCAGTATAATAGTGCAGTCTGCATAGGACATCTCTCGGCTGAGCAGTATCCCCAGGGCCCTGGCGGTATACTCTGTGGATTCTATCAATCACAAAAGTGGTGTCCTCTGCAGCTCCCATCACCTTGTTAAAGATTGAAGTTACAGTTTTAAGAAGAGCCGCAGCTGTGATCTTTTCTGAAATGCCTTTCAGGCGTATATTATTCCGCCTTCCCCTATTCTCTTGATCGTCTAACAGGATGGCGACATTTTGCAAGTGTGTTCTGGATTTGGAGAGATCTTTCTCCAGCATGTTAACTCTTTCAAATAGTGTAAATACATCCTTCTCCACTGCTGTAGTGCGTGTATCAAGAGCCTCTATATCCCCTCTCACAATGGACAGAGCTCTCTCATGCGCCGCCTCCATTTTGGTGACTAAATTGTCCAGGTCATTTTTAGTGGGAAGTGCAGACAACAGTTGCAGAATACGGTCTGTGTCCACAATAGCACCCGCAGGGTTAACTCCATGTGCACTCTGACCTCCAATTTGTTTCCCCTGGCTGTTAGGGGGATGGTGTCCATGAGTCCTTGCAAGCCCCTGCCCCGCCGAGGACGCCCTGTTTTTACTGCCTCCAGGGTTAAGCCCTTCCACATCAGAACCGCCGCTCTCTGCACCAACCTCACACCTCATGGTCTGCTGTGTGGATGGGACCCCGCCGCTGCCATCTTCCTGCGTACCCTGCACCGCAGATCCTGCTCCTGTACACCCCTGCACTGCCAGCGTGTGGGGTATTGTCGGGGGACTTTGATCCTGGCTGCTGCTCAGGAACGGTAGCGCTTTGTTTCTGGCTCCCACGTGTCGCCTCCACTTGTTTTCCAGCACCTCCACTGTCCTCTGCAGCTGTTGCAGGCCCCTGCCTCATGGCAGCTGGCACCATTACAGGAGCAGGCCTGGAGACTGGGGATAATTTCCCTCCCTTGAACAGGCGATCCACCGCCGCTCTATTACTTCTCAGGGCCGGGGGTCCGCTCTGTGGTCCTGCGCTCTTCTTCCGTGGCATATTTGAGTGTACCACGTGAGTTAAAAGCTATATTTTGCCGCCTCAGCCCACGGAGCTTTCAGTATGCACGTCTGCCTGCCACCATGCTTAAGTCATGCCCCCTGGCCTTTATTTTAGGCCCCCTTCACACGTCCGCGAAAAAACACGCACGTGTGTTACGTCCGTTTTTCGGGTCCGTTTTCCGTTTTTGTGTCCTTTTTTTGTGTCAGTGTGCCATCTGTGTGAATGCCGTATGCTAGCCGTGTGTGCGTGTTGGTTGTCCGTTTATGCGTGAGAAAAATAACTGACATGTGTATGTGTTGTCCGTGTGAATTTATGCGTGTTTGTGATGCACAATGTCGTAGATACATACCCACTGACAGCAGACAGAGTCGCGTGTAGAGAATGAACTATGGTGAACTTCACCCGACTTCATTGTCATACCGTGGCAGTGTCTGTGTCGCGTCCTGATTAGCGGTCACCCATGAAGGACTCACCGGTGACTGCTAATCACCAGAGTGACTGAATGGAGTACCCCTCTCGCATACTCACCGTTCCCTGATCACCGGCGCGGCGCTGCACGGCTGTTCTCTAAACTCCGGCGGCTTTTCCTCTTTTGAAAAAGCCGGCCGCTCATTAAACAATCTCGTATTCCCTGCTTTCCCCTGCCCACCGGCGCCTATGATTGGTTACAGTTAGACACGCCCCCACGCTGATTGACAGCTGTCTCACTGCAACCAATCACAGCCGCCGGGGGGCGGGACTATACTGTGCAGTTAAAAAAATAAATAAATAATTAAAAAAAAACGACGTGCGGTCCCCCCATTTTGATACCAGCCAGGGTAAAGTCACACGGCTGAAGGCTGGTATTCTCAGGATAGGGAGCCCCGCGTTATGGGAAGCCCCCCAGCCTAACAATATCAGCCAGCAGCTGCCCAGAATGGCCGCATCCATTAGATGCGACTGTTCTGGGACTCTACCCGGCTCTTCCCGATTGGCCCTGGTGCATTGGCAATCAGGGTAATAAGGAGTTAATGGCAGCTCATAGCTGCCACTAAATCCTAGATTAATCATGTCAGGCGTCTCCCCGAGATACCTTCCATGATTAATCTGTAGGTTACAGTTAAAAAACAGACACACCCGAAAAATCCTTTATTAGAAATAAAAAACACTAACAAATTCCTTCATTCACGAATTTATTAACCCCAACAAAGCCCTCAATGTCCGGCATAATCCACAGACCTCCAGCGTCGCATCCAGCTCTGCTGCATGAAGGTGACAGGAGCAGCAGAATACACCGCCGCTCCTGTCAACTCCACGCAGCAAATGAGGTGAGTAGCGCGATCAGCTGAGCTGTCACTGAGGTTAATCGCGGCCACCACTGGATCCAGGAGGGGGGCTTTGTTGGGGTTAATAAATTGGTGACAAGGGAATTTGTTAGTGTTTTTTATTTCTAATAAAGGATTTTTCGGGTGTGTCTGTTTTTTAACTGTAACCTACAGATTAATCATGGAAGGTATCTCGGGGAGACGCCTGACATGATTAATCTAGGATTTAGTGGCAGCTATGGGCTGCCATTAACTCCTTATTATCCCGATTGCCAATGCACGAGGGACAATCGGGAAGAGCCGGGTAGAGTCCCAGAACAGTCGCATCTAATGCATGCGGCCATTCTGGGCGGCTGCTGGCTGATATTGTTAGGCTGGGGGGCTCCCCATAACGTGGAGCTCCCCATCTTGAGAATACCAGCCTTCAGCCGTGTGACTTTACCCTGGCTGGTATCAAAATGGGGGGGACTGCACGTCGTTTTTTTTTAATTATTTATTTATTTTTTTAACTGCACAGTATAGTCCCGCCCCCCGGTGGCTGTGATTGGTTGCAGCGAGACAGCTGTCAATCAGCGTGGGGGCGTGTCTAACTGCAACCAATCATAGGCGCCAGTGGGCAGGGGAAAGCAGGGAATACGAGATTGTTTAATGAGCGGCCGGCTTTTTCAAAAGAGGAAAAGCCGCCGGAGTTTAGTGAACAGCCGTGCAGCGCCGCACCGGTGATCGGGGATCGGTAAGTATGAGAGAGGGGGGAGACTGACCGACAGACAGCGAGAGAGGGACAGACAAGACAGAGAGAGACCGACAGACAGACAGACAGACCGACCGACGGACTGAGGGAGATTGACCAACATAGACAGGAAAAGAAAGAATGACCGACATCGCTAGAAAAAAGCACAAAACGTACACGGAGCATACAGCGATGCATCCGTGTCACGTATTTTTGCGCACATAACCATTGACTTTCATGGTGTCCGCGTGTGCGTGTTCCATGCAGAAAACGGACATGTTTCCGTGCAAAACGGAAACACATACGGATCATGGACACACGGACATTATGAAATAACGCACGTGTGCCCTCAAACATAGCATAACATTGGTGCACGTTTGGCCGTGTCTCCGGTATATACGGAAACGGACCAAACACGCACGTGTTTCACGGACGTGTGAAAGGAGCCTAATAAGGAGTTCTTAATTGCTTCCTGCACAAAATATTCCCCCACACACTGCTCCTCTCCAAAATAGCCCCACAAAGTGCCCCTTTCCATAATGTCCCCCAAAATCTTGCCCCTTCTATATCTCCCCCATACTACATCTCTGCATAAATCCCCCCCGCTCCTCATTATACTAAGCTGCCTTTCAGAATCTCCTTCCTAATTGCCTCATAATGACTCTCACTATATAATGTCCCCATTGCTCCAGAATGTCCCAATTTGCTTCATAATTTCCCAAATTGCTCCACAATGTCCCAATTTGCTTCATAATTTCCTCCATTGCCCCATAATGTCCCAATCAATTTGTTCCATAATGTTACCATTGCCCCAAAATGTTCCTCATTGACCCATAATGTGAAAATTTGCCTCATAATGTCCCCATTACCCCATAATACTTTTCATTCCCCCAAAATGTCCCAATTTGCTCCATAATGATCCTCAGTGCCCCACAATGTCCCAGTTTGTTTTATAATGTCATCCACTGCCCTATAATGTCTCAATATGCTTCATAATGTCCCACACTCACCCATAGTGTCCCTCATTGCCCCCTAATGACCCAATTTGTTATATAATGTCTCTCACTGCCCTATAATGTCCCCATATGCTTCATAACATCCCCCACTCACCCATAATGTCCCTCATTGCCCCATAATGTGGCCCATAAAAGTCCCCCATGCCCCATAATGTCCCTTGTAAAGAAACACCACACCTCCCCCACCACAGGCACCTCAAAGTATTGTACATTTCTTCTTTGGCTCCTCTGGAGCATTTACCTGTGCCTGCGCGTCCTCCTATTCATCTCTGCAGCCCTGGCCCCGGTGATGATGGCATGTCGGTGCAGTACTGAGGAGCTTCTCTGCCTCAGTCTTGTCGCTGCACTGTTCAAATGTATACGATGCGCATACATTTGAATAGAGGCAGGGTCTCCAGGTCCTTGACACCACATTTCTGCAGGGCTAGACTCTTGCAGTGCAACGTTAGGACCATCGGTAAGTCACATGACAGTGATGTCACAAAAGGTCATTCTGCAACTGCGGAAACTTCGGCGACAGTACAGAACTTGTACTATTGCTGCAGGTTATGATTGAAAAGGTGGGGGCCCCTCAGAGTGTGAAGGACCTGGATCACTCTGTCCACTAATATCCGCCGGCCCTGAGAAACAGATGGTCCCGCGGCCCTGTACATTCCCGGTGACTGACGGCGAGCCACATGTGAGGAGCAGGCAAGCCACATGCGGGTCACGAGGGACGGGTTGGGGAACCCTGTTCTAAATCATGACTGCTTAACACCACACCTCCACATAGAGAAGGCACACACAATTTATGAAATAAGCACTGTCTGTACAGTAATAGTGTCACATCTCTACCAAAGCCTCTCCCTACAACATCTGCTTCTGTCATCATGCACCGTCATATTTACTCTGTAGGTGGTGCTGGTGATTCCGTGGTTTCCCTGAAAATAAGACACTGCCTTGTGTTATTTTTTGCCCCGCAAAATGCGCTACAGGTTATTTTCAAGGTAGGGCTTATTTTTGGGGAAACACGAGTTGGGGTAAGTTTACCCCCCAAAAAAGGCATACACTCCCCAGGAAAACCTGTTATTCAATGTGTTCCAACACAGGTCCTCGATATGTTCCATTGCAGATCCTCGCGTTCTACAGTTTCCCAGGTCTCCATGCTAGTCGGAAGTAGTAAGTTATCACCGGGTGAGTGTGTGTGAGATGTTACTGAGATTGGATGTGTGTGTATGTGAGAGCAGAAGAATCCTGGACCCAATGTGTGTGTTTGAGTAGAATGGCGAGAGACCTGACAGTGAGGCAAATCACTGTGGGAGATCCCATCCACCGTCAGCATCTGCCACCTGTAGCTGGTCGGGGGTCTGGTAAGTGCAATTGCGGGGTCTGTCTTCTCTCTTTTAGGGCTGTCATTTCTCTTTTTGGGGCTCTCTTCTCTCTTTTTGGGTTGTCCTGCTGTATTACTTCTTTTTTAGCAGCATGGACACTTCATTATTGAGCCACAACTAGGGCTTATTTTTGGGGTAGGGCTTATATTTAAGCCATATTTTGAAAAGGCCTAAAATTCCTGCTAGGGCTTATTTTCAGGGTAGGGGAAACACAGTAGACATGAAGTCAGAGCCAGACAGTCTGGACAGCATCATCTCTATCCATCCACTAAGGTTAGGATGGCTGGGACATGAAGTACTTTCCAGTCTGACAGAGTGGGGGTGTGTGCTGTCCAGCTGAAGTCATCAGCTCAAGGGTTCACCCTATTAGAAGGCATGATACCCTACTTAAGCTTCCAGCTTTCTGCTGGAAACTGCCAGATATAGCTTGTGCTTTCCTGGTTAAGTATGGTAGTTTTTCTGCTCTGTTTTAGTGTTTTTCTGTTTCACTTCAGTCTGTTTTTTGGACATTTCACCTACCAGTCGATTTTGTATCTTGCTGCCATCGTGGTTTTGACACAGCTCCTGACTTCTCTAACAGATCCTGAATTGTCCCTTTTGTAACCTCCCGACTTTGACCCTGCTTGAAGACTATTCTTGCTTCTGTGACAAATAGGAAGTGTTGATAGTGCAACCAGTCAGTAATTGCATTATTTTCACCTGAATGTATGTCCTCGATAGAACATTCAGTTGAAATATATTACGGTGTAGAAAGCCACAGATTCACTGCACCACAATAGTTAAAATTTGTGGCCGGCAGGTGACCTTGGCATACTCATTGTGTTAGGAACATTACATCACTGCCATGTGTTGTCTCATCCCTGTGCGCCAGACATGGAGCAGAAAAAACATTGCTCATTGCTGGAGACAGGTAAGAAGAATTGTTTGGGGTTTTTTTCTCTGTTGCAGAAGAACAGCAAGATGGGGGACATTAGCATATAAAGGGGCAGAGATAGGGCACATTATTGCACAAAGAGTATTTGATAAGGGATAATATTATATAAAAGCCCAGGAATGGGGGACATTATTAAATAAAAGGGCCAGGATTGTGGATATTATTTTTAGAAGAGGAACAGGATGGAGGACATTATTACAAGAAGGGCTTCAGGAAGGGGGACATTATAAAACAAAAGTGCCAGAATGGGCGACATTATGTCAAGAAGCAGACCAGAATGGGGCACATTATTAACCCTAGAACGCGCAAGCATTTCAATCTACATTAGAAAACAAATGACCTAGCAGGACTGCGAGGCCCCAGGTATGCGTTCTAGGGTTAAAGGAAGGGGCCCAGAATGTGGGACATTATTACATGATGGGTAACATAATTACTGTATGGAGACCAGAATGAGGAACATACATTATTGGTTTATGGTGTTAAGTGGGGAAGATTGGGAGCAGAATTGCCATAGAGATGTCTGGTTCCTGAAGTCTCTGCAATGACTACCCTGGAACCTGATGCCATCTGCATTTCAGGGTCTAGGAAGGGACCTCTCAAGCAAAAGCCACTCTGCTTACCTCTTCCATCGGCCATTCCTACATCATTCAACAACATCATGCTGGAGAAGAAACTTCCCTCAGCCCTGGGGAAAAGGGGTCGTAAGGGAGGTATTATAGCCAGGGCTGTGGCGTTGGTAAGCCAAATATTGGACTCCGACTCCTCAATTTTCCTTGCACCGACTCCGACTCCTACATATATTGCTTATAGTTAAGTGAAAAATTTATTGTAGTACAACGTGAACATCAGACATTTAATAATTTTTATGATACAATAATAAAAATATTTGGATAGAACATAAAATATATTTATTGGAATACAACTTTAGAACACAAAAAACTGTAATAAATTGTAAATATGCAATACACTATGTAATATACAGTAGATTACATATATATCGTGTGTGTGTGTGTATATATATATATATATATATATATATATTACATATTGTATTACATATTTACAATTTATTAGTTTTTTGTGTTCTAAAGCATTATACTAAATGTTATTATTTAGTATGTTTTTGTTGAAAACTGTTTTTTGCCACTTGCATAGTGCATTACATAGTGCTATATATAACACTATGTAATACACTATGTAAGTGGCAAAAAAACAGGTTTCAACAAAAACATACTAAATAACATTTGTGTAGTCTATGAATTTGTTGTAATAAATAGAATTGCCTCCATCAGATCCTCCCTTGCAGATGACCTCAAATTTGACCTAAAAATGTTAAGGCTAGAGAACAACCTCTCTACAGTAACTTGGGTTGGAGGCAAAGCCGTAACCACATGGGCAACATCTCTAACAATTTCCGGGTATAAAGGAATTGCCTCATGCACGGTCAGTTTTGATGAACGGTTGAATTTTTCTATTTCTTTGAGAGCAAGTGAAAAATTTTACTGAAATCTGGTCAATCTGCTGCTATAGGAGACGGAGTGAAATCTTTTTCCTTGCGGCAATGCTTTGCCTGCTCCATGTCATCCAAATACTTGTCAAAGTTAAACTCCTCATCTGATGAGGATGAAGATATGGCAGCAGTAGCACTGTCAGGACCCAAGTCCTCTTGCACCTGGCAGTCCTATAGCCGCTCATCCTAACTGCTACCTCACTCAAATCTTCTTTTCCTTTAGTAAGCTGTTGATCATCAAGCAGTATACGATGACTTGGGTCCACATAAACAGCTGCCAGAAGAATTTTATTTTCCAATAGCTGTGTCTCTCTCCGTTTCATTGAAGCAGAAATGCCATCTGCGATTAAACCTCCTCTTTGGGACAGGCAAAATAGCAAGTTCTTCCACTCCCTTATGAAAATGCCAAGTTTAAATCCTCAGCTTGTAATTTTTTAGTCACGGTAAATAGGTGATTAAGCAATTCCTTCAATTCAGCCACCTGTGTCCATTGACCTTCATTTAATGTTACTTGAGGGTTCACCATATCTATAAGAAACGATTTTAGTTCAAGCAATCGGTCAGTCATTAATAAGTGCTGCCTCACCAAGTGGCTTGATCAACAATTGCCCCTTTTCCAGCACGTCTCTTCAAGATGGAAACAATTTTAGGGGTTCTGGTGGCAATAACCAACTTCCTCACTTTTCCAAATAGATTTCCAGCATGTCGGCCCAGTTTCACACATCCAGCTTTTCACCGGTTTGGCGGATGCTGCGCACGCCAGTACAGTACGATAAAGTACAGTGGCAGCATGTGACCGGCGTTTGTCGCGCTGCCACTGTACTGTATACACTGTACTGAAGTGCGCCGCATCCGCCAAACCGGCAAAAAGCCGGATGTGTGAAACCGGGGTCTCTCTTGCAGACTATCTCTTATTGCCGGCTGCAGCGTGTGCACAACACAGCGCATGTGATGAATAGGAAAGTGTTTTGAAGCAGCTTCAACAAGATCATCTAATCCTAAAGTATCATTTTGCTGTTCTTCTGTTGTAGTATCTGTTTGTTCCTCAGTTACATGAACAGCACTGTGGCCTTCCATCTCCAACGTACTAAATCCTAAATTTTCTTATAGCTGTTGTTCATTACTCTCATTGATCAGTTTAATGCATTGTCCTTTACAATAGAAAGAACCTGCTCTTTTTTCAGTTTGTAATCTTGCAGAACATTTTCCACTAAAGCTGGTGTCACACACAGCGACAACGACGTCGCTGCTACGTCACCATTTTCTGTGACGTTGCAGCGACGTCCCGTCGCTGTCGCTGTGTGTGACATCCAGCAACGACCTGGCCCCTGCTGTGAGGTCGCCGGTCGTTGCTGAATGTCCAGCTTCATTTTTTGGTCGTCACTCTCCCGCTGTGACACACACATCGCTGTGTGTGACAGCGAGAGAGCGACGAAATGAAGCGAGCAGGGAGCAGGAGCCGGCGTCTGGCAGCTGCGGTAAGCTGGAACCAGCGTAAACATCGGGTAACCAAGGGAAGACCTTTCCCTGGTTACCCGATATTTACCTTCGTTACCAGCCTCCGCTCTTGCTGCCAGCGCCGCCTCCTGCTCTGTGCACATGTGGCTGCAGTACACATCAGGTAATTAACCCGATGTATACTGTAGCAAGGAGAGCAAGGAGCCAGCGCTAAGCGCGGCTCCCTGCTCTCTGCACATGTAGCACAGCGACGTTATGATCGCTGCTTCTGCTGTGTTTGACAGCTAAGCAGCGATCATAACAGCGACTTACAAGGTCGCTGTTACGTCACAGAAAATGATGACGTAACAGCGACGTCGTTGTCGCTGTCGCTTAGTGTGAACCCAGCTTAAGGCCTGGAGAAACTGGCTGGTGTGATGAGCTTTAGTATCTTTTACTGCCAGTGTCTTGCTAACAATTTCTTTCTTGTTACAAACATATCGAACATTGATGGCAAAATAATTCAGTGAAATGCAGTGACTCCGGGCATCCCAGCAAAGGCAATAGGTTTCAAGAGAGGACATTCAGACACAGCGTTTTGTGAGGATCCTCACAAAGAATGACCATGTCATTGTGTGGCGGTTTTCTAATCTGCTTTTGCTATTGAAAGCATTATTTATGAGGTCAAAAACCTTTCAGGTGATGCGGTGTTTTAAAAAGCTGATCTGCTTTTGCAGCTGAAAAACGTATCCTCAAAAAACACAGCAAAAACGCTGTGTGTGAATGTAGCCTTACATCAGGAATAGAACAGTCATTTATAGGACATTTCATAACTTTCCCAAATTCCTATGAAAAAATATTCAGCACATTCTGCACTGCACTAGAGTCCCCGATTTATTATATATTTTAGGAGTCAGTCAATTTTATACCAACTCCGATTCCAACTCCGACTCGACCAAAATGAGCTCCGACTCCGACTCAACAGCCCTGATTATAGCGCCGGTGTCCCTGCATTGCCCTGCCTCCCCCCAGCAGGTATGCTGACTCACTCACTCCTGCATCCAGACTGCGTCCTTCCCTGCTCTTCCATGGCTGTCCATATGTTCCTCTGCTCCTTCTATTGGTGCCTGCACACCGCACAGGTCCCCAGGTATGCGCTTAGACAGCGTGCGTGCTGGTACTGCTCTTAAAGATTCGTGGCACCATTTCCCGGAAGTGCCTCTCAGCCTATTGCTGAGAGACAGTAGGCACTTAAGGAATCCTCCTACAAGTAGAGGTGTTGGTTTAACCATCTGCTAGCTAATTCTCATGTCCTGTGCTCCTGTCCTGTTACCCATACCTGTGTCCATCTTCCCATACCTGTCTCTCCCTGTCATGCCCACTGAACGTGTGTGCCCCAGCTGTCCTGTCTGCCTCAGCCATCATGGCTGTACCTGCCTGGACTAGGGACTGTACCCACCTGCACCTGTATCCGTCTCTTCTGTTCCCTGTTCTGGGGGTCAGCTGACATGGTTCCGGACACTGCTCTGGGAGTGGCACTTGGCGTCTACCTTGGTGGTTGCTTATTTAAGGCCCTCCCATGTCAGAGTAAGTCTGAATCGCCCTTGTTGTCCAGTGGATCCACTCCTACTACTGCTCACCCCAACACCAGCGAGTAATACAGATTATATATCATGCCATAATACATTGTGCCATAATAGATCGTGTCATGTGCCATTCCATGTGCCATAATACATCATGGCATAATACATCGCGCTATAAAACAATGTTTCATGTGCCATAATACATGGTGCAGTTTGCCATATGCCCCCTTGGACGCAGATCCAGCTGAAGCAAGCACTGAGGTTCGCAGGCCCCCACCGGCTGATGGGCCCCATAGCAGTCACATGGCCTGTCGCCATTGGCGGTACGCCACTGGATTGCAGAAATACAGTCAGGGCCAGAAATATTTGGACAGTGACACAAGTTTTGTTATTTTAGCTGTTTACAAAAACATGTTCAGAAATACAATTATATATATAATATGGGCTGAAAGTGCACACTCCCAGCTGCAATATGAGAGTTTTCCCATCCAAATCGGAGAAAGGGTTTAGGAATCATAGCTCTGTAATGCATAGCCTCCTCTTTTTCAAGGGACCAAAAGTAATTGGACAAGGGACTTTAAGGGCTGCAATTAACTCTGAAGGCATCTCCCTCGTTAACCTGTAATCAATGAAGTAGTTAAAAGGTCTGGGGTTGATTACAGGTGTGTGGTTTTGCATTTGGAAGCTGTTGCTGTGACCAGACAACATGCGGTCTAAGGAACTCTCAATTGAGGTGAAGCAGAACATCCTGAGGCTGAAAAAAAAAGAAAAAATCCATCAGAGAGATAGCAGACATGCTTGGAGTAGCAAAATCAACAGTCAGGTACATTCTGAGAAAAAAGGAATTGACTGGTGAGCTTGGGAACTCAAAAAGGCCTGGGCGTCCACGGATGACAACAGTGGTGGATGATCGCCGCATACTTTCTTTGGTGAAGAAGAACCCGTTCACAACATCAACTGAAGTCCAGAACACTCTCAGTGAAGTAGGTGTATCTGTCTCTAAGTCAACAGTAAAGAGAAGACTCCATGAAAGTAAATACAAAGGGTTCACATCTAGATGCAAACCATTCATCAATTCCAAAAATAGACAGGCCACAGTTAAATTTGCTGAAAAACACCTCATGAAGCCAGCTCAGTTCTGGAAAAGTATTCTATGGACAGATGAGACAAAGATCAACCTGTACCAGAATGATGGGAAGAAAAAAGTTTGGAGAAGAAAGGGAATGGCACATGATCCAAGGCACACCACATCCTCTGTAAAACATGGTGGAGGCAACGTGATGGCATGGGCATGCATGGCTTTCAATGGCACTGGGTCACTTGTGTTTATTGATGACATAACAGCAGACAAGAGTAGTCGGATGAATTCTGAAGTGTACCGGGATATACTTTCAGCCCAGATTCAGCCAAATGCCGCAAAGTTGATCGGACGGCGCTTCATAGTACAGATGGACAATGACCCCAAGCATACAGCCAAAGCTACCCAGGAGTTCATGAGTGCAAAAAAGTAGAACATTCTGCAATGGCCAAGTCAATCACCAGATTTTAACCCAATTGAGCATGCATTTCACTTGCTCAAATCCAGACTTAAGACGGAAAGACCCACAAACAAGCAAGACCTGAAGGCTGCGGCTGTAAAGGCCTGGCAAAGCATTAAGAGGGAGGAAACCCAGCGTTTGGTGATGTCCATGGGTTCCAGACTTAAGGCAGTGATTGCCTCCAAAGGATTCACAACAAAATATTGAAAATAAAAATATTTTGTTTGGGTTTGGTTTATTTGTCCAATTACTTTTGACCTCCTAAAATGTGGAGTGTTTGTAAAGAAATGTGTACAATTCCTACAATTTCTATCAGATATTTTTGTTCAAACCTTCAAATTAAACGTTACAATCTGCACTTGAATTCTGTTGTAGAGGTTTCATTTCAAATCCAATGTGGTGGCATGCAGAGCCCAACACGCGAAAATTGTGTCACTGTCCAAATATTTCTGGACCTAACTGTACATCTCAAAAAAGGTGGGACAGAGTCAGGTTTACCATATTGTAGCATCTCCTCTTCATTTTACAACAGTCTGTTAATGTCTGCAGAGTGAGAAGATAATTACTGGATTTTTGGGAACTGAAAGTTGTCCCAGCTTCTCAACAGTTCCTGGTCTTCTGTAAGCAAACCTGTGTCCCACCATTCCACACTTTAGCATTGCTGTGATTTTTCAGAATTATTTGCGATGCCGATTGACCAAGCTGATAAATCTCGTAGCTACAGTTAGGTCCAGAAATATTTGGACAGTGACACAATTTTCGCGAGTTGGGCTCTGCATGCCACCACATTGGATTTGAAATGAAACCTCTACAACAGAATTCAAGTGCAGATTGTAACGTTTAATTTGAAGGTTTGAACAAAAATATCTGATAGAAATTGTAGGAATTGTACACATTTCTTTACAAACACTCCACATTTTAGGAGGTCAAAAGTAATTGGACAAATAAACCAAACCCAAACAAAATATTTTTATTTTCAATATTTTGTTGCGAATCCTTTGGAGGCAATCACTGCCTTAAGTCTGGAACCCATGGACATCACCAAACGCTGGGTTTCCTCCTTCTTAATGCTTTGCCAGGCCTTTACAGCCGCAGCCTTCAGGTCTTGCTTGTTTGTGGGTCTTTCCGTCTTAAGTCTGGATTTGAGCAAGTGAAATGCATGCTCAATTGGGTTAAGATCTGGTGATTGACTTGGCCATTTCAGAATGTTCCACTTTTTTGCACTCATGAACTCCTGGGTAGCTTTGGCTGTATGCTTGAGGTCATTGTCCATCTGTACTATGAAGCGCTGTCTGATCAACTTTGCAGCATTTGGCTGAATCTGGGCTGAAAGTATATCCTGGTACACTTCAGAATTCATCCGGCTACTCTTGTCTGCTGTTATGTCATCAATAAACACAAGTGACCCAGTGCCATTGAAAGCCATGCATGCCCATGCCATCACGTTGCCTCCACCATGTTTTACAGAGGATGTGGTGTGCCTTGGATCATGTGCCATTCCCTTTCTTCTCCAAACTTTTTTCTTCCCATCATTCTGGTACAGGTTGATCTTTGTCTCATCTGTCCATAGAATACTTTTCCAGAACTGAGCTGGCTTCAGGAGGTGTTTTTCAGCAAATTTAACTCTGGCCTGTCTATTTTTGTAATTGATGAATTGTTTGCATCTAGATGTGAACCCTTTGTATTTACTTTCATGGAGTCTTCTCTTTACTGTTGACTTAGAGACAGATACACCTACTTCACTGAGAGTGTTCTGGACTTCAGTTGATGTTGTGAACGGGTTCTTCTTCACCAAAGAAAGTATGCGGCGATCATCCACCACTGTTGTCATCCGTGGACGCCCAGGCCTTT
Source organism: Anomaloglossus baeobatrachus (assembly GCF_048569485.1). Lineage (NCBI taxonomy): Eukaryota > Metazoa > Chordata > Amphibia > Anura > Aromobatidae > Anomaloglossus > Anomaloglossus baeobatrachus. The sequence goes on from NC_134354.1 coordinate 674,016,583, forward strand.
TTGAGTTCCCAAGCTCACCAGTCAATTCCTTTTTTCTCAGAATGTACCCGACTGTTGATTTTGCTACTCCAAGCATGTCTGCTATCTCTGATGGATTTTTTCTTTTTTTTCAGCCTCAGGATGTTCTGCTTCACCTCAATTGAGAGTTCCTTAGACCGCATGTTGTCTGGTCACAGCAACAGCTTCCAAATGCAAAACCACACACCTGTAATCAACCCCAGACCTTTTAACTACGTCATTGATTACAGGTTAACGAGGGAGACGCCTTCAGAGTTAATTGCAGCCCTTAGAGTCCCTTGTCCAATTACTTTTGGTCCCTTGAAAAAGAAGAGGCTATGCATTACAGAGCTATGATTCCTAAACCCTTTCTCCGATTTGGATGTGAAAACTCTCATATTGCAGCTGGGAGTGTGCACTTTCAGCCCATATTATATATATAATTGTATTTCTGAACATGTTTTTGTAAACAGCTAAAATAACAAAACTTGTGTCACTGTCCAAATATTTCTGGACCTAACTGTAGATTTTTAACAATTTAGTGGCCAGGCCCAATTTTTTCTGACTAATCACTTTATGTGATAATACCTGTGGAAGGTTTCAACATATCCCAGTGATTCTGAGACAGCTTTTTGTGATATATTTTACTTTATTCTAGTGGTAAGTTTAGATAGATAATGTTTTTCCTTTATTTATAAAAATATCATAAATTTAAGGAAAAATAGTTGTATCTCGCCACCCAGCTTTCCCAGGAACAGATACAACTAACAGTGACAGAAGAAAATATCTGTTCTTTGGAAAGTTAGGTAGCAAGCTTGCCGAGGAACAACTTTTCCAAGAAACCAGCTTCCCAAGAACAGCTACAACAGTCAGAAGCTGACTAACCTCATAACATAAAAGGAGTAGTCAGAGGAGGGGCTGGGGGGGGGCTCCCTGACTGCGGCCATGGTCACTACTCAAAAAAAAAAATCCCCATAATTTTCCCCACTAAAAAAAAAGAAAAATATAAAATAAACAAAGCTGATATCTTTACACCCATAAAAGTACGGTCTATTTAAAATAACATCTACGAAAAATACCAAAATCAGATAAATAACTAAAATGCTAGCATTACATATATATATATATTTTTTTTTTTTTTTTAAAAATGCTTTATTATGCATACCTATGGAGACAGAAAATTGCACGCATGTGCAAGATTTGCAAGCAGCCAGCAATGGCATTGATCTTGCAAATCATGTCATGGGTGTGCTTACATGATGAGAAGGAGGATTAGTCTGGCAAAATCAACAAACACCCAACCAATCATGAACTGATTTACAAAACAAAGGATTCAAATTAATTTTATAGTTATTCACTAATTACTAAACCACAAAAAAGGGCTTATTAGAATATATGAAAAGGTTGCAATACAGGAAATTTAGGGGGCTACACACTGGTATACAAGCCCTCAGAGATGGCTTACGTATCCCTCTGCTACCAGCTCCCAGGGTCTGCGCACGTCACCCAGCTCTCTTGGGAGCATGCTTAGCGTGCGCTCACCTATTCTTAAATGATCAGTGCGCCCTAGCCCAGAAGTGCCTCTCAGCCTATGCCTCAGAAGCATTATGTATTTAAGGCATCCTCTACCTATGGGATGCGCCTGGGCAACGTGGTCTAATCTTAGAGGCACGTTGTTAGTTATTAGGTTCTTTACCGCTGTGCTGCTGCTTCCGCTGTACTTCTAACACCAGTCTATATGCTAGTACCTTCTGCTGCACCAATCTATACCAGCCGTGCCCGCTGTACCAGTTATATCTGCTGTACCTGCTGTCTTCTCCATGCTTTCTATGCCAGCCGTACTTGCTGCATCTGTCAGTACCTACCATTCCGGCTACACCTGCCAGATGAATCCTCCATACCTCCTGATCCCTGCCCTCCAGTCTGCGTCAGACATCATGGCTGCACCTGTCCACATCAAAGACTGTCTGTGTCCTTACCTCGACCTTTGGGACCAGCTGTTGCGGTACAGTGTCTCCTTGAGTAGCACCTAAAGGCTATCAGCAGCCCAGCCCATGCTCACGATAAGAGGCTCTGGTGAAAACCTAGTGTCCAAATACAAAATTAAAATTTAACCTTTATTACATTCATTAAAAGGTCCTTAACCAATAAAAACAGACAAACAATACATATAAGGTTTGGCCCCTCCTAATAAGGAGATATGTGCAGGCCAATAGATTCAGCTAATACCGCTATGGTGATTGGGACTTGTCTCACCAAATAACTAGGTGCCACTTACATCAAAGTCCAAAGGGGTATCTGGGGTTAATAATTTGACACAAAACCTGGGGGTCTATTTGGATGATATCTTAAAGCCATTCGTCTTAGGCTTGGACTCCTACTTGTCAGATACGACTGACCTGCTGAGAAAATTGGAAGGACTTACTTTTGAGGAAGAAATATTCTTCGTTGGTATTGATGTCGAATCTCTGTATTCATCCATACGTCATGACCTTGGATTGAGGGCAGCCCAATACTTTCTTAAAGGCAGGGGAATACAATGTGAAGAACATACTCGCTTTGTCTTGGATATCCTCAAATTCTGCCTGACACACAATATCTATTCCTTTGATGGCCACACCTTCCACCAGCTCAGGGGCACAGCAATGGGGAGCCCCTGTGCCCCGTCGTACGCAAATCTGCTCCTGGGCTGGTGGGAGGAAACGGTGGTCTTCAGAGAAGATCGTGAGTCTGTCAATGGAAACATCGGAATCTGGTACAGATTCATTGATGATATTTTTATGGTATGGAAGGGCAGTGAAGATGAATTGAGGAGGTTTATAGATGACTTGAACAACAACAACTTGGGCCTCTTCTTCACTTTTGAGATGAATAATCCAAATTATCCTTCCTGGACTTGTTGATTGAGAAAGACTCAGGGGGTAATTTAACAACGAGTACCTTTCGTAAGCCCACTGCAACGAATTTGTTGCTAAAATGGGAGAGCAGCCATCCTCTGAGCCTGAAGAAAGGCATTCCAAGAGGACAGTTCTCTAGAATTCGGAGAAACTGCTCTGATGAGGTGCACTTCAGAAATCAGTCTGAGGATCTTGAGAGAAGATTCTTAGAAAGAGGCTATCCAAGACAAGTGATCAGAAAAGCGGCTGCCGATATTAAGAAGGTCAAAAGAACAGACCTCCTTTACCCTCCTAAAAAAAACGACGAGGGATGATGATAGGGAAGTGATTTATAACAACCTTTGATAATGGGGCAAGTGATGTGAAAAATATCCTTGAAAAATACTGGCCTATTCTAAAAATGGACGGCGACATAGGTGGATTGCTTACTGATAGACCATCTATTACATATAGGAGAGCAAAGTCACTGAAGGACCGGCTGGTCCATAGTTATCTTGCCCCAAAAAAACATTTTGAGTCTGTCCCAGCACTGAAGGGATGTTACAGGTGTAGCGGGTGTGTTGCCTGTGGCTCTATCGCTGTTGGGAACAAATTTTTCAGTCAGGTCACCAGGAAGGAGTATGACATTCGCTCCTTTATAAATTGTAAGACGCGTGGTGTAATCTACAAGGCGACCTGTATATGTCATCTTGAATATGTAGGTAAGACTTGTAGGGGGTTAAGACGACGGATTGGAGAACATCTGAGAGAAATCAGACTAAACAATGATACACCATTAGCAAGGCACATTAATACCATACACAATGGGGATCATACTGTTGTGACATTTCAGGGTATCGATCATGAAAAACAAAAAGCCAGCACTAAATGTCATGGCTGTGGGCGGGACAGGTCCAAGCAAATGCTGCATGAAGTAAATAGCCTGTGGACAAGGCCTGATGACAATGTGAACAGTCACCAACCGCCAAAATCTAGACAGATGGAAAACATCCCAAATTGGGGTGCATAGCATGGTGGGGGTCAGCCACCGACCAATTCAATGAAGAAAAACAAAAAGCCAGCACTAAATGTGCACTTCAGCACTAAAAATTCCAAACTGTACTTATTATAAAAATTTTTGAGATTTTTGGCAAAAAATTGCAATTTCTTGAGCTGCCTCGCCACGTCATGGCAAATCTCATTTGAGGCAGTCCTACACTAAAATATTTTTATAAAATGTGCCATACGGCCTCACATCTGAATAGTAGAACTGCTCTTAGCAGCACTCACCTGGTCTATTTCAATCCCGTACCCATGACTGAGTCATGGCTGTGGGCGGGACAGGTCCAAGCAAATGCTGCATGAAGTAAATAGCCTGTGGACAAGGCCTGATGATGACAATGTGAACAGTCACCAACCGCCAAAATCTAGACAGATGGAAAACATCCCAAATTGGGGTGCATAGCATGGTGGGGGTCAGCCACCGACCAATTCAATGAAAAAAAACAAAAAGCCAGCATTAAATGTGCACTTCAGCACTAAAAATTCCAAACTGTACTTATTATAAAAATTTTTGAGATTTTTGGCAAAAAATTGCATTTTCTTGAGCTGCCTCGCCCAAAAAAAAAAAAAAAATTTATAATAAGTACAGTTTGGAATTTTTAGTGCTGCAGTGCACATTTAGTGCTGGCTTTTTGTTTTTTCTTCATTGAATTGGTCGGTGGCTGACCCCCACCTTGCTATGCACCCCAATTTGGGATGTGTTCCACCTGTCTAGATTTTGGTGGTTGGTGACTGTTCACATTCAGTCATCAGGCCCTGTCCACAGGCTATTTACTTCATGCAGCATTTGCTTGGACCTGTCCCGCTCACAGCCATGACTCATGGGTACGGGATTGAAATAGACCAGGTGAGTGCTGCTAAGAGCAGTTCTACTATTCATATGTGAGGCCATATGGCACATTTTATAAAAATATTTTAGTGTAGGACTGCCCCAAATGAGATTTGACGTGACGTGGCGGGGTAGCTCAAGAAATTGCAATTTTTTGCCAAAAATCTCAACATTTTTATAATAAGTACAGTTTGGAATTTTTAGTGCTGAAGTGCACATTTAGTGCTGGCTTTTTGTTTTTTCTTCAGGGTATCGATCATGTCAAACCTTCACCAAGTGGAGGAGACTGTGATAAGAGACTTTTACAGCAGGAATCCAGATGGATATATTGGTTGAAGACACTCCATCCCAAAGGCCTGAATGAGGAACTATCCTTCGCACCCTTTCTTTAGTGGTGTTGTGAGACGTCGGCCGAGTGGGAGCGCCTTTACACCGTCTTTTATATAGCGCCGACCCCCACATGATAGGTAGGGCTAGACATTGGAAGTTAGTTGTTTTAGGGAAAGGATAGGGACCCCCCCCCCTCCTTCCTTTCTTTTGGTGGTGGGTTTCCTCTTCCTTACTCTTCCCTTGAGGGCCCTTACCTTATCTGGAGGGGAGACACTCTGGTACCCTTGACAGTTTTTTCAGTAGTTATTGTCAACAAGTGGCTTAGATCTTTGAGTCCTCTGTAAACTGACCCTTTGAGTTGATACTGTTGTTTTGAATTGATATTAAACTGCCATAATATATGGGTGACATGCTTATTATGTGGGGCTATTGTTCTCTACAAGTATGTCCTAGAGATCGTTGTCATATGGCTATCATCTGTGGATATGCAGTATGCAGTCACCTAACTATAGCTTGTGAAATTATTGGTTAAACCGACTCTTTGGAGGGGTAAAATGGTTCCAAACACAGGTTATATTTATTAAGTTTGTATTCTGGCACAAATAATACTTTTTGCAGGTTTATTTGATAGTCACCATAAGGAAGAGGATGATTTTATGATGTTGTTGCAGAAATAGCTAAGAGAGAGCGCTGTTGCGTTCTGTATTGTGTTTGAGATATCAAGTGGATCCGCCCCGGCTGTATGACACAGTGTCACGTGGTACACGGAAGTGAGGACGGTGTCCGTCACCTTAGTAACCATGAAAACATTATGACGCCATATACTTGGCTGCGGTCATGTGACCGGGTGGGTGGATACAACTCTAGATGCTATTGCAGGTCAACATCATGACGCGGATTCCCGGCTGCGATCATGTGACCGGGTGGGCGGAAATAGTGTCAGACGCTCCTGCAGAGTGGGAGCATTTAAAAGCCTGGCAGTCAGCGGTGGCTCTTTTGACAGAGCGAGAAGCACGGCCGCTCCTGCCACGTGCATGATCAGGTGCTGGGTCCATGTTGTATGGGACCTGATTTGGATTCACCGCTTATATGACTCTGTGATGAGTCTGTGTCTATTGCATGTCTATTGGATATAACGGGCTCATGATGTTATGAGACCCGGAATGGATTCATAAGCTCCCCTGAAGAGTTCTTTCAGAATGAAACGCGTTGGGAGGCATATCCTTCTGCTTATAAGGTTCCGCCATGAGATGGTTTGAACCACTTTGAATCTTAAAATATTTGGTGAGATAAATCCAATTAATTATCTTTGGACTTTGATGTAAGTGGCACCTAGTTATTTGGTGAGACAAGTCCCAATCACCATAGCGGTATTAGCTGAATCTATTGGCCTGCACATATCTCCTTATTAGGAGGGGCCAAACCTTATATGTATTGTTTGTCTGATTTTATTGGTTGAGGACCTTTTAATGAATTTAATAAAGGTTCAATTTTAATTTTGTATTTGGAGACTTTTGGCACTTCAAACTTGCTGTTTTTCTTTGATAATTCAGAAATAACCCATTGGCTAGATATATATGAAAACCTAGTGTGCACCCAGTTACCCTGTAGGTCCACTGCCACTTGGACCCACGAGTGTTACATCGGACAAGTTCAACTTCCACCAGCTAGTCACACTATACAGAAAAAGTTACATCATTTACCATACAGTGCCTTGAAAAGTTTTCATACCCCATGAACTTTTCCGCATTTTTTAACATTACACCCACAAACTTGAATGTATTTTATTAGGATTTTATGTGATATACCAACACAAAGTAGCAAATATTTGAGAAATTTAAAAGAAATAATACTTGGTTTTCTAAATATTTTAAAAATATAAATCTGAAAGTTGTGAAGTACATTTGCATTCAGTTCCCTGCAGAATGATACTCCTAAATAAAATACTGAGTGACCAATTGTCTTCAGAAGTAACCTAATTAGTAAATTGAGTACACGTGTGTAATTCATTCTCAGTATAACTACAGATGTTCTTTGAAGGCCTCACGAGTTTTTATTTTAGAACATTAGGGATCAAACAGCATCATAAAAACCAGGGAACACACCAGACAAGTCAGAAATAAAGTTGTGGAGAAGAGCAAAGCAGGGTTTGGTTTAAGCCCAAGTTCTGAACAGCTCACGGAGCACAGTTCAATCCATTACTCAAAATAGAAGGCGTATGGCACAACTGCAGACCTATCAAGACACGGCCGTCCACCTAAATTGACATCCCAAGCAAGGACATCACTATAGAAGGTAGCCCATGGTCACTGTGGAGGAGCTGCAGAGATCCACAACTTAAGGGTAGGCTCATGCGAGCATATGAATTGGACGAGTGCAGTGCGAGAAAATCTCGCATTGCACTCGGACCAATGTTACTTAATGAGAGAGAGCAGTTGGTCAGCTTTTTTCTCATCCAGATTCTGAATGAGAGAAAAGTAGCAACATGCAGTGATTTGCTTCCGAAATTGTCCGAGACTTGCCAATACAAGTCAATGGGTGCGAGAAAAAAATGGACGCCACACGGACAGCACATGGACCATCCTAGTGACGTCCATTTTTATGGATGCATTACTATCATGTAGCACAGAACACTGTAAATGGTCCTGTAAATGACTGTAAATGACTAATAGCTGCTGAGAAAAAAACGGATTGCACACTGAGAGCACACTGATGACAAGTGAGAAAAAAAATTGTCCTACTCTCATGGATGAGAATGTGACTGTTTTTTTCATACGTTCATGTGAGTCCAGCCTAAGTGGGAGAACACAACTATTAGGCTGGAGTCACACTTGCGCATGAAAAATCGGTTCGATTCTCATGCTGGAGAGTAGGACGATTTTTTTCTCACTTGTTATCAGTATGCTGTCAGTGTGCAATCTGTTTTTTTCTCAGCAGCTATTAGTCATTTAGAGGACCATCTACAGGACCATTTACAGTGTTCTCTGCTACATGATAGAATTGTATCCATAACAACCGATGTCACTAGGATGGTCCGTGTGCTGTCCGTGAGACATCCGTTTTTTTCTCTCACCCATAGACTTGCATTGGTGAGTCTCGCGCGAGATACCCTTGCAATCGCAGCATCCTGCAATTTTTTTGCTCAGTCTGATTGGAGCTGAGAAAAAAAATGCAGATCGGAGCTGCCTCATTGATTAACATTGATTCGAGGCCAATGCGAGATTTTCTTACATTTCACTCATGCAAGTCATAGGCAAGTGTGACTCCAGCCTTAGGCTCGAGTCACATTAGCGTATGACATCTGATGCAAGAGCAACGCATGCAATATACTAATGACCCCCGGCTCAGGCTCTGCTGCGAGCGTGAGCCGAGTGTCATACAACTGTGACCCAATCTTGCATTCAGGACACAGCTGAGGAGGAAAGGGCGGGCGCTGAGGTGGAGAGGAAGAGGTTAATCCCCCCCATCTCCTCCACTGTCAGAATGTGCGTATATCGCACTACACTGGGATAACATCCGATTACAGTCCGATGTTTCTCTCGCACCCATAGACTTGTATGGGTGCGAGTGAGACGGCTCTCGCAGACAACCACAACATGCTGCGATTATTTCCTTAGTCCGTTTAGAGCTGAGGAAAAACTCGCAGATCTGAGCTGCAGCATTGTCTTACATGGGGTCGAGTGCAATGCGAGCTTTTCTCACTGCACTCGTGTGAGTCATACGCAAGTGTGACTGCAGCCTGAGTTGTATACTCCATAAATCTGGCTTTTATGGAAGAGTCACAAGAATAAAGACATTTTTTAACTCCGTCACCCCCCAGCATGTTTTCACCTTCCTGACTAAAGCCTGTGTGTCGCCCTGGGCAAGCCAGGGGACACGGGTCACACCACCACCACACCCCACACTCCAGGTAGGCACATCACAGCTAACCTACAAATCCTTGTTGCCTTCCTCCAGGAGTCTGATGATGCACACCAGGGGGTGGGCCAGGCGGTTGGGTCCGCCCACCGAGGAGCTCACAACTCTGGAGGCGGGAAAACCAGGCAGATTAGCCCAGGCAGGGCTTGAGTGCAGTCTAGTCAGGGAGGAGGAAGTGGAAGGAGTGGAGGAGTACTCTAGACAGGGCGAAAGTAAACAGCAAAGTAAGAGTGAAAGTAAAAGCAGGAAAGTGGTAAAGGAGGAAAGCAAGTGAAGTGACAGAAGAGAAAGAAAGCCTGAAGGGTCCAGCTTTGTGTAGGGCCAGATCAGCAAGGTCAGCGACGGCGGTGACTGTCTGGAGGGGGACCGTTTGGAAGTTCCTGGAAGGACCCCGTTGGCTGTGTGCCCGGTGGTCTGGAGCAGTGTTCCGAAGGACAGTCAGCACCAGGGCAGGGGCCTCTCGGACCCCGGCAAGGCTAGGAGTCGCCAAATTTGCCGAATCCGTCAGTGACGGGGACGCAGATCCCCCAACAACCAAGTCCCGATTGAAGGCAACAGCCCAACCTGAAGCAGAGAGACACCGCCACGGCACCAGTTTCTCAGGGCCAGCGCCTGCGGGCAAAGTGTAGAGCTCCTCCGGCCCAGATTGCAGTCGGGGAGCGGGTAACCGGAGGGAATCCACCGCTACCACAAGTCAAACAAAGGTGCAAGGAAGAGGGACATCACCGTCACCTACCGGGAGTGCAGGTGCAGCCGTCTGTGGGACCGTCCTACCAGCCGTTTGGTTTACCGTACAAACTGTGTCCGTGTGTCAGGCTGAGTGAGTACCACAGTGCCGCAAGGCACAGCGCTGCCCCCGCGTCCCTGCGCCCATCAGGCCCCGCACCTACTTCTCCATCACCGGGCCCCGGGATCACCACCCCTACCCACGGAGGGGCAACACAACACCTGGCTGCTCCGCATCACCATCCCCGGGAGCCCCGTACAGAGCAGCGGTGGTGAAATCACCACAACCGTGGGTGGCGTCACGAACTATAACAATCCCCACACCCAACCACAAAACCCCCCTTTCACTCACGGGCGAGGAGTGTCGCTCGGGAAACCCCGGGATCCGGCCCACAGCTCGAGCCACCACTGAGCAGCTGCCGGACCCGAGCAGAAGGGGTGAGTGCGGTGTGCTGACACCCTCCTCCCCGCCCGCGACAACTTGGCGTCACGAACAGGATCTTACCGCTCTGCCGTCTGGTAGAGGTGCGCCTTGTTACCGCCGGAGGTATCCGGCAGAAAAATTTCAGAAGCCGCCATCTTTGGCGCGAAGAGTTCCCGCTCGAGCGTCTTCTCGAGCAGTAGAGGCGCGAAGGCCAAAACCCTGCTCCGAGAGAGGAGGGGCCGGAAAGAGCTAAGGGGGACGCGATGGCGGCTGGCGGCATGTAGTCGCGAATATAAAAGCAGGGACGCCAGGACTCTGCAGCGATATTGGGTTCCTGGAAGACCTCGTTATCAAGATGCAAAACCCTGCTTACAACGAGGAAGCCCCCGCGCCTGGCACGGCGACGTGGTTGAGGGACCGGACCGTCCCGCTGAGTAACCGTCTGCAGGCTCATATGCAACTCCTCCTGGAGGAGTGGGAGACCGACATGGCGGACGTGGTGGCTGCTATGTGGAGACGCGAGGCAGAAGAGGATTTGGAGGAGCGGGTAAGCGACCCACGCCCCTGTATTCCTGAGGGATCGGCCGTTGGAGCTGAGGGGCCCGGCCGGCTTCCGCTCACCCTGCCTCTCTCCCTGCTACCCGTAGTAGCTGCTGCCGCCCCGCCATTAGGCCCGCTACCTGCCCAACCGGTAGCGATACCCTGCCAGGCCACTCCGGCGGACCAGCCGTCTGCAGACGTCCGGGACGTCCCTGAAGCATACCAGGGGGAACCGCTGGAACCGCAACCCCTTAACAACATGGTGCCGGAAGTCCCAGTAGAGACTGTGCCAGACCCTGAGCCCGAGACCGTGGCCTGGATGAAGGCCCGGGTGATGCAGTTCCACCAGCGTCAACAGGATCAGATCTTCCGGATGATGGAGCAGTGGACCAACGAGGTGGAGGAGCTGCTTACAACTGCCCCGAGGTACGGAGGGGGAATGGATGTAGCAGAGCCGACTGGTGACCCACGTCCCTATGTCCTACCAGGACCGGCCGCTGCGGCTGAGGGGCCCGGCCTAGTCTCGGCCTATGCATCGCCCTTGCCGTTACTTATGAGGCGCCTTAATGTCAGCTCGCCAAATCTGCTGCTCCGTGCTACCGCAGAAGGGGCTGAAGTGCTGGATGTGGGAGGCCAGGAGGCTGCAACAGCTGGCGGCAACCCGCCTGACGCAGAAGCACGAGATGACGACTCCAGTCCTAGTCCCGGGCCTGCTGCTGAGTTTAAAGAGGCAAGTGAGCGTTCCCGCTATGTGTGGGACTCCGTGATTGTCCATACCCCGTGTGCCGGTGGAAATGGGTATCGGGTGCCCCTGTCACCGCAGGCATGTCAGTGCATGTTTGATGTGCCGGTGGCAGAGGATGGGTCCGCCTCAGCAGAAAAGTACGAGTAGGGCAGCGGATGCCCGTTGCACCGTCCCCGTTGGGACCACCAGTGAGTTTAAGTTTGTTGTTGTTTAAAAAGTTTTGAAGAATGATGAAAATGATTAATCCAAGAAGCAGTTACCAGATTGTCTGATGTGATTGAACCGGCTGGAGCCGGCACCGTTGTCCCCGTGGGGACCGTTTAAAGTTTATTTGGCATGGGAACTATCCATGGACAAGCCCGTGAACTTGCAGGGCACCACAAACGTTAAGTGGCTTGTAAATATGTTGGTTACCGTTACCGTTTCCGCTATACCGTCTCCGGAGAGGCAGGTTGGAGGGAGGGCCCTGAGCAGAGCAGGCTAGGGCCCAGCCACCAAAGGAACCGGTGGCCACCCTCTGGAGGGGAAGGACAGATCCCGCTCGGGTAACTTGTGCTGGACTGTGGGTCAAGGGGTGCTGCCTGGGTTTTAGGGGCAGCATCAGGGCCAGGTTGCTTGGGTGGGAGAGAGCGGAAACCGTGACCGTAAACCGTTGCAACGTTTAAGTAAATGTGCCTCCCGTCTTGGGAATAGTTTTGATTAAAATGTTATTTATGTTTTCTTAACCTTGTTACCCCCTTTTACAGAAAAATAAAACCGGTGTAGGACGGCAGCCCGCGGACGGTCTGCATTTTGCTAAGGGGGAATGTGTCGCCCTGGGCAAGCCAGGGGACACGGGTCACACCACCACCACACCCCACACTCCAGGTAGGCACATCACAGCTAACCTACAAATCCTTGTTGCCTTCCTCCAGGAGTCTGATGATGCACACCAGGGGGTGGGCCAGGCGGTTGGCTCCGCCCACCGAGGAGCTCACAACTCTGGAGGCGGGAAAACCAGGCAGATTAGCCCAGGCAGGGCTTGAGTGCAGTCTAGTCAGGGAGGAGGAAGTGGAAGGAGTGGAGGAGTAGTCTAGACAGGGCGAAAGTAAACAGCAAAGTAAGAGTGAAAGTAAAAGCAGGAAAGTGGTAAAGGAGGAAAGCAAGTGAAGTGACAGAAGAGAAAGAAAACCTGTAGGGCAAGATCAGCAAGGTCAGCGACGGCGGTGACTTTCTGGAGGGGGACCGTTTGGAAGTTCCTGGAAGGACCCCGTTGGCTGTGTGCCCGGTGGTCTGGAGCAGTGTTCCGAAGGACAGTCAGCACCAGGGCAGAGGCCTCTCGGACCCCGGCAAGGCTAGGAGTCGCCAAATTTGCCGAATCCGTCAGTGACGGGGACGCAGATCCCCCAACAACCAAGTCCCGATTGAAGGCAACAGCCCAACCTGAAGCAGAGAGACACCGCCACCGCCACGGCACCAGTTTCTCAGGGCCAGCGCCTGCGGGCAAAGTGTAGAGCTCCTCCGGCCCAGATTGCAGTCGGGGAGCGGGTAACCGGAGGGAATCCACCGCTACCACAAGTCAAACAAAGGTGCAAGGAAGAGGGACATCACCGTCACCTACCGGGAGTGCAGGTGCAGCCGTCTGTGGGACCGTCCTACCAGCCGTTTGGTTTACCGTACAAACTGTGTCCGTGTGTCAGGCTGAGTGAGTACCACAGTGCCGCAAGGCACAGCGCTGCCCCCGCGTCCCTGCGCCCATCAGGCCCCGCACCTACTTCTCCATCACCGGGCCCCGGGATCACCACCCCTACCCACGGAGGGGCAACACAACACCTGGCTGCTCCGCATCACCATCCCCGGGAGCCCCGTACAGAGCAGCGGTGGTGAAATCACCACAACCGTGGGTGGCGTCACGAACTATAACAATCCCCACACCCAACCACAAAACCCCCCTTTCACTCACGGGCGAGGAGTGTCGCTCGGGAAACCCCGGGATCCGGCCCACAGCTCGAGCCACCACTGAGCAGCTGCCGGACCCGAGCAGAAGGGGTGAGCGCGGTGTGCTGACACCCTCCTCCCCGCCCGCGACAACTGCTTTATACGTTGCAATTTCGCATACGATATCGTATGCGATTTGCAATGCCCCATCGTATGTGTGGCACGTTCAATTTGTTGAACGTGCCGCACAAATGATTAACCCCCGTCACACGTACTTACCCGTCCATACGACCTCGGCGGCGAACGTCCATTTCCTGGAGTGGGAGGGACGTTCGTCGTCACATCGACGTCACGTGGCAGCCGGCCAATAGAAGCGGAGGGGCGGAGCTGAGCGGGACGTAAACATCCCACCCACCTCCTTCCTTCCGCATTGCTGGCCGGGAGCCGCAGGACGTAGGTAAGATCTGTTCATCGCTCCCGGGGTGTCACACACTGCAATTTGTGCTACCCCGGGTACGATGAACAATCTGACGTGCAATTCTAGAGAAAGGTACGATGTGTATGCACTGAACATTTTAACGTTCAATCGCAATTGCACGCACCTGTCACACACTGCAATGTACCTTACAATGCCGGATGTGCATCACTTCGACGTGACCCCGCCGACACATTGTAAGATACATTGCAGCGTGTAAAGCAGGCTTAAGCCAAATTGTACAATTATGACAAGTGTAAAGCGGGCTTTACAAGCTACAATAAATCTAATGATGTGTCGGCTTGGTCACGTCCTAAGTGACGCACATCCGGCATCGTTAGTAATATTGTAGCGTGTAAAACCTACGTGCGATTGCGATTGAACGAAAAACCGTTGATCGCATGCACGTCGTTCAATTACTAAAAATTGAACGTCCGGTTGTTCAATGTTCCAGAGGTAGCACGCATCGCTGTGTGTGACACCCCGGGAACGATGAACTCAGCTTACCTGCGTCCCGCGGCTCCCGCCGCCAATGCGGAAGGAAGGAGGTGGGTGGGATGCTTACGTCCCGCTCATCTCCGCCCCTCCGCTTCTATTGGCCGGCTGCCGTGTAATGTCGCTGTGACGCCGAACGTCCCTCCCACTCCAGGAAGTGGATGTTCGCCGCCCACATCGAGGTCGTATGGAAGGTAAGTGCGTGTGACGGGAAATAATCGTTTGTGCGACATGGTCAACAAATTGAACATGCCGCACATACGATGGGGGCGGGTCACATCACATACGATATCGTATGCGAAATTGTAAGGTGTAAAGCAGCCTTAACTATATGACCTACTAACTCTGGAACACTTTAATGGACCCCAGTAATTCTGAGTCTGTTTTTTCTTTACATATTGTAACTTGTTAGTGGTGAATTTTGATCAATATCAGTTGCGTTTATTTCTGAAAATATATGAGTAATACCCCTGCGCAGATGGCTCTCCTGCTGGGGTCAGACACAAATCAAATGAATTAAGAAACAGTGTAGCAGCTTAGAGAGTTGTATCAAAGTAACCACATATATTTCTCAGCCAAGGGAACACTCCGTTGTGACAATACGTAACCGGACATACAGACATACAAATCAGGAGGGCTCCATATTAAGGCTGGTTGCAAATCATTCACTTGTAGGAATACAATTGCGGAACTGTGTCTGAGTGATCTCCAGTGTGTGCAGAATAAATTAGATCTGCTTATACTTGCGCCAACCTCGGTATGGCTCCTTAGTGTGGGGTACTGTAAGGGTCTATCGCAACACAGTAGAGTGATACCCCGGTCTGCTGAGGAAGAAACAAGTAGTCTCGAAATATGTTGGATTGGACCTTGAAGGCCGCCGTACTCAGTGGTGACGTCACCCTCCTGCTCCTGCGCGTTCTGTGTCGGGTGCCTTGCTGTGTTTGGGACGCCGACGGCCAAGGCGTCTAGCAGCAGCATCGCGCCTAGCAGACTGGGGGATCACCTGCTGGGGTGAGCCGTAGGCTCTGGACCTCTCAAGGCGCCGATATTGGAGCCACTTCCCGCAAGGCCCGTCTTGCTAACTAACCCCCCAGCCTTATGATATTCCTCACCTACTTATCTCAACCATATCATATCTATCATCTAACATACTGCTGCTCCTACCCAATCACTAGATGGCGCTGGCCGCAGCACGGTCAAGGCTCTCCTACATCGGGGCCTACAGTTCGCTAGCAGCAGTAACATTTTAATACTCAACACCACCTACAATATACTTTTTTTTTTAATCAAATATTTTTTATTTTTCATTAAATATACAAAGCCAATGTCAGATTTTCAGCAATAATAAACATAACTACAAACTTTCCCTTCACCTACAATATACTTAGCATAAACACATCTTTTATAGTCAGGAGAACTGATTAAAACCACCTCCTACAGCTGCACTTTCTGTTATAGCTACAAAGTAAATAATGACCAGCAGGGACAATGGACCTTCGGTGATGAAGCCAGAGAGGATTTATCTGGGAAGTTAAGCTGGGTTCACACATAGCGACAGCGTCAACGACATCGTTGTTAAGTCACCCTTTTCTGTGACGTAACAGCGACCTTGTAAGTCGCTGTTATGAACGCTGCTTAGCTGTCAAACACAGCAGATGCAGCAGCGATCATAACGACGCTATGCTACATGTGCAGAGAGCAGGGAGCCGCGCACACTGCTTAGCGCTGGCTCCCTGCTCTCCTTGCTACAGTATACATCGGGTTAATTACCCGATGTGTACTGCAGCTACAGAGAGCAGGGAGCCGCGCACACTGCTTAGTGTGGAGCCCTTCAGGTGCGGTGCAGCAGGGTACTACCCTTAGGGACTCCACGGGATGGAACGGTCGGGTCACAGGTAGGGAACCTTCGTTTTGGGATTTGCCGTGACGCCACTCTCAGAATTGCGGTCAGTGAGGACCACCACTGCAGGTTAAGGGATGCCTGGGGCTGATGGTGGGTGCAGTCAGTATAATAGCCTCCTGAGAGTGAGGCAAGCCCCAGGCCCCTGTGTATGTGTGTGGGACCACAGGTCGCAGAATGACTCAAACACAGTCCAAGTAGTCTTTTAACGTGTTTACTCACTGTTTAGAGGTCACGGTAAGATGCCCGGGCGACACTGTGATAACCAGGTGGAACCAGGAATTCCAGGAGGCCGTTCTGAGGGTAGCTGTCCACTCGCCCTCCTTGCACTCTTTCTGTTTGGGAGGATCCCTTGCCTGAAGCGTGGTAGGACTCCTCCAGGGAAGCTGTTACTACCCTGCTCCCCTCTCTCTGGCCCGTCTGCCGGCAGCGTGGCCTTGGTGGGATGGCTTCTGGCCCTGTCCCCTTATGGGCCTGGTGATTGCTGCTTGGCTCGAGCTCTGTGTAGTCGTGGTGAGGGCATGAAGTACCCCCCCCCACCTGTAGGTTAAGCAGCTCTGGATGATTTGCTGCCCGTACTGGGGATCTGTTTCCCCTTGCGTGCTCGGATACCAGGATCTCCGTACTCAGCCACCCCTCTCTCTGGATGTCTTTCAGGCCGACCCACGGTGCCCTTTCTCCCCCGCTTTCAGCTACTGCACTCCTCAGGACCTGTCTTACACGAGAGCCCCTCTGCTCCCTTCCACACACCTCAACCTCCAGCTCCCGACTTCCCTCACTTCCTCTCTGCCCTGCTTCCTAGCAACCAGCCTCGGAGCACACCCCTTGCTGGGAATTGAAAGTTAACCCCTACTGGCTACCCAAGGGTCCCCTCTAGTGATGTGGGAGACCTGGTCACTATGTGTTTGTGTGTGCACCTCATCCTGGCCTTTGGAGATTACCTGGAGGCATTGTCCCCGCATGGGTGCAATACTCTGTGGTGCCTGACCAGGTCAGGGGCGCCACATTCCCCCTTAGTTATCATCAGCACGTCCTCGGGCTGCAAAGACAAGAGAAAAGAAAAAAAAAGGTAAATACAAACTTTTCCCACACAGAGGCAATTATTTACATTTAAACATACCAGGTACCATTCCACCACCAACGACCCACATGTCCGAACCCCACCCAAAAACCTCCAGGAGGTAGGTCGCCGGTCCTTTTGGTGACCAGGGCTGGGCCATCACATTCCCCAGACCTTTCCTCCAATCTTCCTCTCCTGAGGAGAGTGGTGTAAGGTAGGCCCCATAAACAGGCGTACCCGCTTCCGAGTGTTGGAGGGCAGGCCCCATAAACAGGCGTGCCCCCTTGTTGGTGCAGAGCCATGCCCCCTAACAGGCAGACTCTGTGGTTGATACCAAGGAGGCAACTTTTTACAATGCAAAAGTTTGTGGTTAAAGCCAGTTCATAACCGGTGGTCCATTTCTTTTTTTTTTTTTTTTTTTAAAGTGCACGTGAACTAGTGCAAAGAAAACATTTTAAAGAGGTCTCACAATAGTCCTTGTGGGCACATTTCACTTAAACGTTACTTAACTGTAAACAGGTTAAACATTACATTTCATACCGTCACTTTGAACTAAACTGTACTTTCTCTATAGCGTAATGGGAGCTGACCAAAGTTGCTGCGGGTTGACCTACGCAGTACTACACTGTCACCTGTCTGAGGTTGTATCCTCCCACCCGATGTATGTGTCTCAATGTGAATAATAGGTGTACTAGGTATTGATACCAGTGCATGGTCTTCTGCTTCAGCTACATTTGGCTCTTCCAGGTTCTGAACAGGTTCTTCTGGGTCTCTTACTTCTCCAGATTGAGGGAATGTAATAACCGGAATAACTACTGCTCCATTGTATTGAGGCCAACTTGCTGGAAAATCTCCAAGTACAGTATGGATCATCTTTTCTTTTGGTTCTTGAACTGGCAAAGGGTTGGGACTTTCTTCAGGGGTTCTTAGTTGTTCAGGACATTTCTTTAAGCGATCTCTAGAAACGACAGCTGTTGTTTTTCCTCCATCCTTGCTGATACGGCATGTCTTTTCATTGCTAAGCGTCGATGGTAACACAGTATAGGGTTCTTCTTCCCAGTGATTGTCAAGTTTATGATGTCTTCTCTTTCTCTTGAGAACTATATCTCCTGGCATCAAAGGAACAGCAGGTGCTTTTCGATTGTAGGCCTTTTCTTGTTTCTCACGCTGCTGAGTCAGGCTTCGCTCCACACACTCTTGTACTTTCTTGTATTGGGCTTGGCGGTTGGAATCCCAATCAGCACCTTGTTGATGGTCTTCAGGGGTCTCAACTCCCATTTCCAGATCTACTGGCAATCTCCCTGGTCTGGCCCTCATCAAGTATGCCGGTGTGCAGTTCGTGGAACTCACAGGGATGTTGTTATACATGTCCACTAGATCGGGCAGTTTTTCCGGCCACCGACTTCGTTCTTCTAATGGGAGAGTCTTCAGAAGGTCGAGAATGATGTGGTTCATTTTCTCACACATGCCATTGGTCTGAGGATGGTAAGGCGTGGTACGGATCTTCTTGCAGCCGTAAAGGTTACAAAACTCCTTAAACACTTCAGCTTCAAAGGCTGGTCCTTGGTCAGTGAGCACTTGGTCTGGATAGCCATGTGGTCGACAGAAATGTGTCTGGAACGCTTTGGCTGCAGTCTGACCGGTCAAGTCCTTGACTGGTACTACCACCAGGAATCTGGAGTAGTGGTCAACCATAGTGAGAGCGTAGTTGTAGCCTTGTCTGCTGGGTGCCAACTTTACATGGTCCAGGGCCACGATCTCCAGGGGCCGTTTAGTTTGGATTGGCTGGAGTGGTGCTCTCTGGCTGGGATGGTCTTTTCTTCTAAGATTGCAGGGCCCGCAGTTTCGACACCACTTCTCTAGGGCAGATCTCATGCCCACCCAGTAGAATCTTACTTTAAGTAGGGCCTCCAGTTTCTTCCAACCAAAGTGGCCTGCACCATTGTGATAGGCTTCTAGCACCATCCTCGTATACTTCTGTGGTACAATCACTTGCCACACCTTCTCATGCGTCCTCGGGTCAATGATGCTCCTGTAAAGTTTGTCTTGATAGATGAATAATCGACCCCTCTCCTTCCATAGGTACTGTGCCTCAGGTGGGGCTCCTTTGTCAAGGCTGGCGCCAGGCTGGTTGATCAGTTTCTTTACCAAGCCTACAGCTGGATCATTTTCCTGGGTCTCCTTCCAGTTGTAGTGAGGTAGTGGGTTCAGGGTCACCTCTTGGCGGTTGGCACGCAACTGCCGACACTGTTTTGCTCCATGGCGATGGAACGCTGGCAGCTCAATCTCTTCAAGATCATCTACATCTTCACCCTCGTCTGCTAGGTGAGGCATCCTGGACAGAGCATCTGCGTTGCCGTTCTTGCGGCCAGCTCGATACTTGACAGTAAAGTCATAATTCGCCAGTCGGGCTACCCAACGCTGCTCCATGGCACCCAATTTAGCAGTATCCAAGTGGGTCAGGGGGTTGTTGTCCGTGAAGACAGTGAATTTGGTGGCTGCCAGGTAGTGTTTGAACCGCTCTGTGATAGCCCATACCATGGCCAGGAACTCTAGCTTAAATGAGCTATAATTTTCTGGGTTTCTTTCAGTAGGCCTGAGCTTCCTGCTGGCGTAAGCAATCACACGCTCTTTGCCTCCCTGCACCTGTGAAAGCACTGCTCCCAGTCCCACATTACTGGCATCTGTGTACAGTACGAATGGCAGACCGTAGTCAGGGTAGGCTAGGATCTCTTCACCCGTCAAGGCCCCTTTCATTTGTCTGAAGGAGTGTTCTTCTGCTTCTCCCAAGTGAAATGGCGGGCCGGAGATCTTTCCTTTCTTCTTTGGGTGGCCTACCAGGAGCTCTTGCAAAGGCGCTGCCATTTTCGTGTAGCCCTTGATGAACCTTCTGTAGTAGCCTACCAAGCCAAGGAACTGACGTACCTCCCGAACGGTAGTAGGTGTGGGCCATTCCTGGATGACTGTGACCTTCTCTGGATCCGGTGCTACTCCTTCTGCACTGACCACGTGACCTAGGTACTGGACCTTTGGCTTCAGTAAATGGCACTTGGATGGTTTCAGCTTCATTCCATATCGGGATAGCGCTTCAAAGACTTCAGCCAGGTGTTTCAGGTGGTCCTCGTAGGTCTTGGAGTACACGATGACATCATCCAGGTAGAGCAGGACGGTCTCAAAGTTTAGGTGCCCTAGGCAGCATTCCATAAGCCTCTGGAAGGTCCCGGGGGCATTGCAGAGTCCAAATGGCATGCTGTTGAACTCACAGAGGCCCATTGGGGTGGTGAAGGCCGTCTTCTCCCGATCTTCCTCTGCTACAGATACTTGCCAGTAGCCACTAGTAAGATCTAGGGTAGAAAAGTAGTTGGAGGTTTTTAAGGCAGTGAGGGATTCCTCTATCCTTGGCAAAGGGTAGATAACAGAGAGTAGTAGATAGGGATGTCAAACCGCGCCACTGACTCAGCCGATCCAGGAGATTATGGATTGATGTTGCTTTTATTCATTACACAGATCAAGTCAACGCGTTTCAGGAGTCACAGCTCCCTTCATCAGGACAGACTGGCAGTCAGGACAGATATAATAATGATGAATTGATTTACTATAAGAAAGGCTGAATGTAATAGATGATGACACATTTTTTTCTATGTATGGATTCCCGCCGATTTTTTCAGAAGTGGGTGGATCTTTGACGTCATCAGTAAGGTATATACTGCTGGAAGGATTCCTTGTACAGCAGATTTGTTTTGCTTGCCAGTCTGTCCTGATGAAGGGAGCTGTGACTCCTGAAACGCGTTGACTTGATCTGTGTAATGAATAAAAGCAACATCAATCCATAAAAAAAAAAAAAAAAAAAAGATTTGTTTTGTTTTGCTTGCCAGTCTGTCCTGATGAAGGGAGCTGTGACTCCTGAAACGCGTTGACTTGATCTGTGTAATGAATAAAAGCAACATCAATCCATAATCTCCTGGATCGGCTGAGTCAGTGGCGCGGTTTGACATCCCTATCTACTACTCTCTGTTATCTGCCAATTTTTGGGTCCGCTGCCGTGACTTGGATTTCTTGAAATGCTGTTATAGGCGTTGTGACTTTCACAACCCCTATAGGTGAGTAAGACCACCCTCCTTGACTCCCCCCCTTCTTTCCGGGGTAAGACCCTATTGCGCTTCTTTTCCACAGTGTTTTCCCTTGCCAAAGGGTAGGCATCCTTGTGTGTTATCTGATTTATCCGTCTGTAATCCACACACATCCTCATCGTGCCATCCTTCTTTCTCACCAGGACCAGGGGAGCCGCCCAGGGGCTGCAACTGTCCCTTATGACTCCTGCCTCCTTCATGTCCTTCAGCATGTCCTTTGTGCGCTGGTAATGGGCTGGTGGAATAGGCCTATGTCTTTCCTTAATGGGAGGATGACTGCCTGTGGGTATGTGATGTTGCACCCCTTTGATCCTACCAAAGTCTAGTGGGTTCTTACTAAAGACCTGCTCGTATTCCTGCACGACCCTGTAAACCCCATGTTTCTGGTAGACGGGTGTAGAGTCAGTCCCCACGTGTAGTTTCTGGCACCAGTCCTCTAACTGCTTTTGGGAGGTCTCGTCCTCTGTTGAGTCAGCTTGTGTCAGGGGACCTACAGGTGTTATGGCGTCATCTGAGCATGTAAACAGTTTGGCTATGGTAGCGTACCTTGGTAGTCTGGCTTCCTCCTCCCCACAGTTCAACACTCGTACAGGCACTCGTCCCTTGTGTACATCAACTACCCCCCTGGCTGTCAGAATCGTGGGCCAGTGGTCTGAATGAGTGGGCTCTAGTACAGCCTGGTAATCTTGTCCTCTGAGACCTACCGCTGCTCTACACCACATCATCATTTCACTCCGTGGGGGTATCACAATGGGGTTAGCATCCATCACCCGTACACTACCAATCTCACCGCCAGTCTGTTTTACCTGTTGCTTCCTCAGAATGATTCGGATCTCCTTTTGCAAGGCTCTTTGCGACCCGCCCTCAGCACCTTCAACAATCTGGTGAAGCAACAACAACACTTCCCCTAGGCAATTTTCTATGACATTAGTGCCTAAAATCATTTGCGGGTTCCTTTCTCTAATATCAGTGTCCACAACAATCAGTCCTTGTCCCTTCATTTCCTGCCTTCCCACCTTTATGGTTACCTCTTTGACTCCAATCTGGCCTATAGGTTGTCCGTTGGCAGCATAGATGGTGAGGGAGGGGTCCGGGGGTCGGAGTTCGTCGTCCGACCAAAACCTACGATAAAGGACATACGGGATCGTGGTTACCTGAGAGCCGGTGTCCAATAATGCCGGGGTAGGGATCCCATCCAGGACGATGGACAGGACAGGACGTCCACCCACGTACTGATCACGGCAGCGACCTGGGCCTGATCTTCTTAATCCTGAGGACTGGCCCTTGGCCCCAGGTTTGGCTCGTTTAAAGGGCAAGCCCTTGCATAGTGACCTGCCTCCTGGCAACGACGACAGATGGGTTGTCCAGATGAGTCATAGCGATCACTGCTCCTGCCTCGGGTTGTAGGACCTCTTCTCCTCCGCATCCACGGGACGTCCTCTGGGCTGTCAGCTAGCAGGATCCGATGAGGGACTTTGGTGTCTGAGGGCAACTGCATTGCTTTCAGGATTTGTGCGACGTCCTTAGTGAGCTGTTGCACCTGGGAGGATAGTGTATTTATGGTCTCTGCTGGCGTGTTGAGTCCTTTTGCAGTTATCAGGGCCTGCGAGGAGGATTCCGCTCCTGCAGCCGTGGAACTGGCAGGCCATGCTGGTGCGACGGGGTCTGTGTCCACAGGAGGTTGGAGTGCTTTCACTGCCCTGTCTTTCAGAATGGCAAAGTCCACGTCAGGGTGTTCCAGGGACCACAGCTTCATCTGCTTCCCATCCTCAGGAGAGCGCAGGCCCTGCAAGAATTGTTCCTTCATCATCCGGTTTCCTTCCTGATCACTGACAGGGTCCACCAGCTTGAGAGCCCGTAGTGCAGCCTGCAGCCTGAGGGCATAGTCTCTTATACTATCTTGGGGCTTCTGACGGCAGTTATAGAAGTCCGTCCTCAGCTCTCCCTCTGTGCGGTGTTCAAAAGCAGCTGCTAGTTTGGCAAAGATGGTCTCAACAGAGCCCCGGTCATCATTGGTCCAGGACTCAGCTTCCAATTCTGCGGCTCCAGTCAATTGTCCCAGCACCACAGCGGCCCTCTGCTTACCAGTCATCGCGTGCATGTCTAGCAGGGTGTTGATCTTCTTCTTAAACCCGGTCAGCGTGTCTATTTTACCGGCGTATTGGGGCAGCCATTGCGCTCCTGGGACATACAGTAAGGAAACTGGCATTATGGGGGAGATTTCGGCCGGCGCAGCTGCGACCGCGGCACCGGCACCAGGCGCTGCTGCGTCCAGCGCGACGGGGGCTGGCACCGCTTGGGCTGCGTCGCCCTGACCAGGGGCATTACCTCCTGCAGCGTCCATTTTTCTTCAAAAAAATCTGCGCGCTCCCTTTCCACTTCCTGGGTCAGTACGCTCTCTGAATTGTGGGGATTCTGGGGCGGCCACACCTCTTCGTGGGCGGTGCTCTTCTCCCTCGCGCGGGCTGCAGCGCGCGCTTTTGAAGATGGCAATATGGCGGCGGTTCAATTTTTGCGGTCGGACCTCTGAGGCACACGGTCACCTGTCTGAACAGGTCTAGTCCAAATCCTGTTCGTGACGCCAGATCTGTGGAGCCCTTCAGGTGCGGTGCAGCAGGGTACTACCCTTAGGGACTCCACGGGATGGAACGGTCGGGTCACAGGTAGGGAACCTTCGTTTTGGGATTTGCCGTGACGCCACTCTCAGAATTGCGGTCAGTGAGGACCACCACTGCAGGTTAAGGGATGCCTGGGGCTGATGGTGGGTGCAGTCAGTATAATAGCCTCCTGAGAGTGAGGCAAGCCCCAGGCCCCTGTGTATGTGTGTGGGACCACAGGTCGCAGAATGACTCAAACACAGTCCAAGTAGTCTTTTAACGTGTTTACTCACTGTTTAGAGGTCACGGTGAGATGCCCGGGCGACACTGTGATAACCAGGTGGAACCAGGAATTCCAGGAGGCCGTTCTGAGGGTAGCTGTCCACTCGCCCTCCTTGCACTCTTTCTGTTTGGGAGGATCCCTTGCCTGAAGCGTGGTAGGACTCCTCCAGGGAAGCTGTTACTACCCTGCTCCCCTCTCTCTGGCCCGTCTGCCGGCAGCGTGGCCTTGGTGGGATGGCTTCTGGCCCTGTCCCCTTATGGGCCTGGTGATTGCTGCTTGGCTCGAGCTCTGTGTAGTCGTGGTGAGGGCATGAAGTACCCCCCCCACCTGTAGGTTAAGCAGCTCTGGATGATTTGCTGCCCGTACTGGGGATCTGTTTCCCCTTGCGTGCTCGGATACCAGGATCTCCGTACTCAGCCACCCCTCTCTCTGGATGTCTTTCAGGCCGACCCACGGTGCCCTTTCTCCCCCGCTTTCAGCTACTGCACTCCTCAGGACCTGTCTTACACGAGAGCCCCTCTGCTCCCTTCCACACACCTCAACCTCCAGCTCCCGACTTCCCTCACTTCCTCTCTGCCCTGCTTCCTAGCAACCAGCCTCGGAGCACA
This sequence comes from Anomaloglossus baeobatrachus, assembly GCF_048569485.1. Classification (NCBI taxonomy): domain Eukaryota; kingdom Metazoa; phylum Chordata; class Amphibia; order Anura; family Aromobatidae; genus Anomaloglossus; species Anomaloglossus baeobatrachus. Next base: position 674,041,495 of record NC_134354.1, read on the forward strand.
CCCCTTGCTGGGAATTGAAAGTTAACCCCTACTGGCTACCCAAGGGTCCCCTCTAGTGATGTGGGAGACCTGGTCACTATGTGTTTGTGTGTGCACCTCATCCTGGCCTTTGGAGATTACCTGGAGGCATTGTCCCCGCATGGGTGCAATACTCTGTGGTGCCTGACCAGGTCAGGGGCGCCACATTAGCACTAGCTCCCTGCTCTCCTTGCTAGAGTATACATCGGGTTAATTACCCGATGTGTACTGCAGCTACATGTGCAGAGAGCAGGAGCCGGCACTGGCAGCGAGGGCGGACGCTGGTAACGAAGGTAAATATCGGGTGACCAGGGAAAGGTCTTCCCTTGGTTACCCGATGTTTACCCTGGTTACAGCTTACCGCAGGCTGCCAGACGCCGCCTCCTGCTCCCTGCTCGCTTCATTTCGTCGCTCTCTCGCTGTCACACACAGCGATGTGTGCGTCACAGCGGGAGAGTGACGACCAAAAAATGAAGCTGGACATTCAGCAACGACCGGCGACCTCACAGCAGGGGCCAGGTCGTTGCTGGATGTCACACACAGCGACGGGACGTCGCTGCAACGTCACAGAAAATGGTGACGTTGCAGCGACGTCTTTGTCGTTGTCGCTGTGTGTGACACCACCTTTAGGGGAACATATGACTTTTTTTTTTAAATTGCTTTCTATGCTGCTGTTTGTGAGGTAGTATGTACAAATAGACGGCATTGTGTTAATGATTTCTATACTTTGACCGTGAAAAATAAAACGGAAAGCACTCAGCCCAACGTTACTCAATGGGGCAAGGCAGAGAAGTGGGCTTTTTTTTTCCCCACCAACCAAATCTGCATGTGCCAAAAAATTGCAGTGTGCACTAGTTTCTACTCGGATGAGACTCACCTATTCAAGTCTGTGGGTACGTGAAAATAAAACAGATGCCATAGTATAGCATACAATTTATACAGATACATTGCAGTTCTGTAACAGGAAACTGGAAATGGTCCTGTAAATTATTAATAGCTGCTGCTGTAAACAAAAAAAAAAAAATGGATTGCACACGGACTGAGTAGTATGACAAATGGGGAAAAAAAATTGTCCCACTTTTCTAGAGGAAACTATGAATGATTTTTTATATGCTCGTGTGATCGTACCCCCAACAGTGTTGTTGGAATATTTCAAGATTTGGGGCCCACTTTGAATTTTGCCCAGGGCCCCAATTTGTCTAAAACCGACCCTGTATACAGACAGCACACATGGATGGCAAGTGAGAAAAAATCATCACACTGTTCTGGATCCAGATTTGTCATTTGCTCGTGTGACCACAGCCTTCATCAGATTAGCACGTACCGTATTTTTTGGATTATAAGACGCACTTTTCCTCCCAAAATTTGTGATGAAAATGTGCGTCTTAAAACCCAAATGTAGCTTACCAGGGGGTGGTGAAGAGGGGTCAAAGGAAGCAGGGGCATTGCTATGCGATTTGCTACGGGCGCTGCAATGTGCGGTGGGTGGCGTTGCTCTGTGCCGGGGCTCTGGTTGCGGTGCTGCTCTGTGCCGGGGCTCTGGGTGCGGCGTGCGGCGCTGCTCTGAGCCGGGACTGTGGGTACGGCGCTGCTGTGCGCCAAGGCTCCTTTGTGCTTAGGCTGTGGGAGCAGCGCTACTCTGTGTGGCGCTGCTCTATACGGCGCTGTGGATATGGCGCTACGCTGTGCGGCGTTGCTCTGTACCAGGGCTGTAGGCACGGGGCTGCTCTGTGCCAGGGCGGTGAGGCACAGTCCATTCTGAAGATGTCAGCGGTGAAAACTTCAAATAATGCCGCCCACAATCGGTGCTTGTGCAGATGGAGCTTTCGGCTCAAGCTCTCATCTGCGCCCGCAACAACTCTGGACTCCATTTCTTTGAATGCCTCACCGCTGTTATCTTCAGAATGGCCCGTGCCTCACCACCCACCGCACAGAGCAGCCCTGCACAGAGCAGAGCTGCACACAGCAGCGCCCGCAATGAGCATCTGGGCCCCCCTCTGTATCACCGTACCCCAGGACCGCCCCTGTCTCCTGTGACCCCCACTCCACCACCGCTGCTGCCCCCCCCCACCGGATTAAAAAAACAGACCCCATATTTTTTTTTTATCTTCTTTTTTCTATAAATTTGGGGTGCGTCTTATAAAACAAAAAATACAGTACATTTTTTTGAACAGTTAAACAGTATGTCAGATTTTGATTAAAGCATAACCGAAATTTAAATTTTTATTTGATAACACGTGAAGCCAGAGACAGTAAGTGAAAAAGCCACAAAATAAGCCGTGTATGTATTGTGTTTAATATTTCTCTTTTGTAAGCATTATTTCTCTTTGAACACGACATTTTTGGAACTAAAGCACTAAATGCAGTAAAAGCACAGCTTTTGAAACTAAATAATTAAGAACATGAATAAAAACGCTGTTTGTAAAGGTTTTCTATTGTTATGCAAATAATAATAAAAGAGTTTTTCTAATAGTCTTTGTGAAAAACCATCATCACAGTCTTTCCACACTTAACCCCCCCCCCTGCAATGTCAGACAGCACTGCAATAATGTAACACGATATAAAGCAGGTGGAAGTATCGTGTAGGTTAAAAGTCACAGGTTCGAAATCTTCCACACCATGACTTTACATTTTCTCTGTCAGTATAATATTGTTTCCACATGGTTACAGTTTTTGCAGTTGTTTAAGTTTTTTTTTTTACCACATCTACTGTTTATTTTCCAACATTCCTTAACTTAAAGGTAACTTTTAATAATGTATATAAAGCCTCGTTTTTCAAGTACCGTATTTTTCGGACCATTAGGCGCACCGGATTATAAGGCGCATTAGCAATGAGAGCCTGCTAAGGCGCCTAGGTTCATATATAAGGCGCACCAGATTATAAGCGGCAGCACATTAAGGCTATGTCCGCACGTTGCTTTTTACCTGCTTTTTTGCTGCTTTTTCAACTGCAGCGTTTAATGCCAAAATGGTTGTGTTCTGCTTTTCAAGCATAGTCTATGGGAATTTGGGTTTCTTGTCCGCACTATGCAGTTCAAACTGCAGCCTTTTTTTTTGCAAAACTTTGGTCAAAAACTCAGCTTTGCAGTGCAAAACCCAAATGGCAAAAACAATTGACATGTCAGTTGTTTTTGCCATTTGGGTTTTGCACTGCAAAGCTGAGTTTTTGACCAAAGTTCTGCAACAAAAAAGGCTGCAGTTTGAACAGCATAGTGCGGACAGGAAACCCAAATTCCCATAGACTTTGCTTGAAAAGCAGAACACAACCATTTTGGCATTAAATGCTGCAGTTGAAAAAGCAGCAAAAAGCAGCAAAAAAGCAGGTAAAAAGCAACGTGCGGACATAGCCTTAGTTCATGACAGCTGCGAACAGGCCCAGGTGCAATCCGGAGTTCAGGTGAGAGCACTGGAGATCACCCCGGCCTGTCTGCACCTGTCATGAACTGAACCGCAATCGCCGGGGAATCAATCACTTGGAGCTCGCGGTACAGTCTTGGCTGCACTCTGGAGCTCAGGTGAGAGCTCTGGAGTGCAATGCAGGTAACTGAATCCAGGTCCGCTGCTCTTATGTACAGCATTCTAACATGCTGTATATAAGAGCGCAGGCCGCGCTGTAGAAAATAAAAAACACTTTACTCACCTATGTCTTTTTCACAGATAGAACACGTACTCGTTATCGACTATGGTGGTGTTGACATGTCCGTAATTATTTTGCAGTCCAGAAAGAAAAAAAAAAAAAATCACGAACATGTCTGTGTGTGATCTAAGTCACAAATCAAAATCACATATACAAGTCTATAGGTCTTTGAAAATCAGGGCAGTATATGGTGCTGTTCATGATTAAAGCCTCCTTCACACGGCCTTTTAAAAAAACGCACGGTCCGTGTATGTCACCCGTGTGTACGTGTATGTCAGTCCTATTTGTCATCTGTGTCTCGCCCGTGTGTATGTGTGTCACATGTGTGTCATTCCTGTTTATCATGTGTCATTCATGTGTACGTGTCACATGTGTCATTCGTGTTTATCATGTGTGTCATCCATGCGTATGTGTGTGTGTCATCTGTGTGTCACCCGTGTGTACATGTGTGTCATCCATGTATATGTGTGTCATCTGTGTCACCCGTGTATCATCCGTGTGTATGTGTGTGTCATCCGTATGTCCACCATGTGTGTCATCCATGTGTACGTGTGTGTCATATGTGTGTCATCCATGTGTACATGTCTGTCATCTGTGCATATGTGTGTCATCCATGTGTACGTGTGTGTCATCCGTATGTCCACCATGTGTGTCATCTGTGTGTGCCATCCATGTGCCATCCAGGTTTTTCCAGTATGGTTAAAAGGAAGAATGATATTACAAAGCTTCTTCTATATTTTTCTATGTTAAACACATACAGCACATGCGCGGCACATGGTTGTCACATGGATGCCATCTGCATGCTGTACGTGTTTTTCATTGACCCATTGACTTGTATGGGTCTGTGTGCCGGTTGAAACCAGACATGTCTCTGTGTAGATCATGTGACAACAGAGAGGTGTGAAGATCACCATTGATTTTCATTGTACATGTCTCCAGTATGTGTGAAAACGGACACCACACATACCAGAAACACGAACATGTGAAGGAGGCCTAACATTGTAAGGCCTTGCTCACACAAGCGTATGAATCAGACAAGTGCAATACAGGGTCGGACTAGCCCACCAGGAGGTCGGGAGAACCCCCGGTGGGCCCCTGCTATTGATGGCCATGCCCCCTAGGCCCCGTTCCCCTACCCTCCCTGGGCCCCTATGGATATGTGAGAGAGGTCCCCCCCGGCCGGTAATTTCACTAATCATATCGGCACATTGCCGATATGATTAGTGACAATCCCATTCCCTCTGCAGCGGCAAGCAGGGAGAGCGATCTCCCTGCTCTGCCTGCTGTCACGGTCAGTGCCACTCTGACTCCTCTGCCCAGCGACACTTCAGGTGGAGGCATTCTCAGAGTGATGACTGCTTCCTTCCTGTGCTGGCAGCATCACGCTGCGGAGGATGGACCCGGCGTCGCCCCAGGCCAGGCTGCAGGAGCAGCAGCACATGAGTATAGAAGGCGGGGGCCCAGGGGGGCGAGCAGGGGCCCCAGGGGGGAGGGTGCGGGGGCCCGGGGGGCTGTGCGGGGAGGCTCTTTACCTCACCAGTTACCTGCCCGGGGCCAACCCCAGGCCAGGAGTCCCCAGACAGTGCTCCAGCCGCCTCCACCATCCCATCTGTCCTGCTGCTGGGGTCCTGTAGTGCAGCTGCCCCCCCCCAGTATGGTGCCCTCAGGCAGCTCCCAGGCCACAGGGCATCACAGGCCTGAGTGGGCCCCGGCACCCATCCTTTCAATCGTAAACTTCAGTGATCGTACAAGTTCTGTACGATCACTGAAGTTTCCACAGTTGCAGGACCTTTAGTGACATCACATGTGTCATGTGACTCACCAAAGGTCCTAGCGCTGCACTGCGGGAGTCCCCAGGCCTGCACCGATGAGGTGTGCAGGACTTGGAGACCGCGCCGGTATTCAGATGTATGCGCGTCTTTCAGGCATGCATACATTTGTACAGTGCGGTCGGTGACAGGAGGCAGAGGAGCGCTGCTCAGCACTGCACCACAACAGGACGTCATCACCGGGGCTGCACAGGAGCACACCTCAGTCCTGCACCGACATCATCATCACCGGGGCTGCAGCTGCAGGAATGAAGAGGAGGACGCGCAGACACAGGCAAGCACTCCAGAGGAGCCGAAGATGTACTTTTACATGAGGGGCTTCGGGTGGGGGAGGAGCAGTGTTATTTTACAAAGGGCATTAAGAAGCGGTGGGGGACTTTATGGAGCATATTATGGGTCAGTGGGGGACATAGTAGGGCAGTGGGGGACATTATAGTGCAGAGGGGGCATTATAACGCAGTGGGGGACACTGTAGGGCAGTGGGGAACATAATAGGGCAGTGGGGAACAGAATAAAACAGAATAGGGCAGTGGGAAACATAATAGAGCAGTGGGGGACATAATAGAGCAGTGGGGGACATTATAGAACAGTGGGGGACATTATAGAGCAGTGGGGGACATAATAGGGCAGTGAGGGACATAATAGGGCAGTGGGGGACATAATATGGCAGTGGGGGACATAATAGGACAGTGGGGGACATTATAGGGCAGTGGGGAACATTATAGGGCAGTGGTGGACCTTATAGGGCAGTGGGGGACATTATAAGGCAGTGGGGGACATTATAGAGCAGTGGGGGACACTATAAGGCAGTGGGGGACATTATAGGGCAGTGGGGGACATTATGAAGCAAATTGGGGAATTATAGGTCAGTGGGGGACGTTATGAAAGAAATTGGGACATTATAGGGCAACGGGGGACATTTTGAGGCATCAAAGATTGTGGAAGGCAGCATAGTATAATGAGGAGGGGGGGGGATTTATACAGAGATGTAGTTGGGGGAGATATTATAGAAAGGGCACATTTTTGGGGGGCATTTTGGAAAGGGGCACTTTGTGGGGCTATTTTGGAGAGGAGCAGTGTGTGGGGATATTTTGTGCAGGAAGCAATTAAGAACCCCTTCCCATTCCACTTGTTTCCCCAGACATTATTAAATAAAAGGGGTCAGGATGAGGGACATAATTACTATATGGGGCCAGAATGAGGGACATACATTATTAGTTTATGGTGGTGTGACGCCCTGGGCAAGCCAGGGGTCACAGGTCATTGCACCAACACACCCTACACCCCAGTTAGGAACACCAAAGCTAAACTAAAATCCTTGTTGCCTTCCTCCAGGGGCTGATGTTCACACCAGGGGGTGGGCCAGGCGGTTGGCTCCGCCCACCGATGAGTTCACAGCTCTGGAGGCGGGAAGAACCAAGAGTCAGCTCAGGGGAGAACTAGAGTGAGGAGTAAACAAGTAGTGAAGTGAAGGAAGTAAAGTGGTAAAGGAGGACAGTAAGAGTGGTGACAGAAAAGAAAGAGTGAGAAAAGCCTGAAGTAGTCCAGCTGAGTGCAGGACAGGGTCAGCAAGGTCAGCAACGGCGGTGACTGTCTGGAGGGGGACCGTTTGGAAGTTCCTGGAAGGACCGCGAACGGGTAGTGGCCCGGCGGTCTGGAGCAGTGTACCAAAGGACAGTCAGCACCAGGGCAGGGGCCTCTCGGACCCCGGCAAGGCTTGGAGTCGCCAGAATTTGCCAAATCCATCAGTGAAGGGGACGCAGATCCCCCAACAACCAAGTCCCGATAGAAGGCAACAGCCCAACCATTGTAGCAGAAACACCGCCACCGCCAGGGCACCAGTTTCTCAGGGCCAGCGCCTGCGGGCAAAGAGTAGAGCTCCTTCGGTCCAGCTTGAAACCGGGGAGCGGGTTACCGGTGGGAACCCATCGCTACCAACACAGAAACAAAGGTGCAAGGAAAAGGGACATCACCGTCACCTACTGGGAGAGCAAGTGCAGCCGTCCGTGGGAACCGTCTTTCCAGCCGTGTGGTTTACCGTAAAACTGTGTCAACGTCTCAGGCTGAGTGAGTACCACAGTGCCGCAAGGCACAGCGCTGCCCCCGCGTCCCTGCGCCCACCAGGCCCTGCATCTCCCATCTCATCACCGGGCCCCGGGATCACCAACCCCTACCCACGGAGGGGCAACGCAACACCTGGCTGCTCCGCATCACCATCCCCGGGATCCCCATATTGAGCAGCGGTGGTGAAATCACCACAACCGTGGGTGGCGTCATGGACAATAAACTATCCCCACACCCAACACCCCCCTTTCACTCACGGGCGAGGAGTGCCGCTCGAGAACCCCCGGGATCCGGCCCACAGCTCGAGCCACCACTGAGCAGCAGCCGCCGGACCCGAGCAGAAGGGGTGAGCGTAGTGTGCTGACACCCTCCTCCCCACCCGCGACAACTTGGCGTCACGAACAGGATCTTACCGCTCTGTCGTTGGGTAGAGGTGCGCCTTGTGACCGCCGGAGGTATCCGGCAGGAAAATTTCAGAAACCGCCATCTTTGGCGTGAAAAGTTCCCGCTCGAGCGTCTTCTCGAGTAGCAGAGGCGCGAAGGCCAAAAACCCCGCCCCAAGAGAGGAGGGGCCGGAAAGAGCTAAGGGGGACGCGATGGCGGCTGGCTGCATGTGAGCGCAGCTATAAAAGCAGGGACGCCAGGACTCTGCAGACATACCGTTCCTGGAAGAAGAAGTCACCATGTGGATGCCGTCCCGCGACACCGTAGCCCCTGCGCCTGGAACCGCGGCGTGGGTGGAAATCCGGACCGCGCAGCTCTACCAACGGCTGCAGGTCAGGATGCAGCTCCTCATGGAGGAGTGGGAGACCGACATGGCGGACGTCATAGCCACCGTGCGGAGACGCGAGGAGGAAGCGGAGAAAGGGAGGGTGAGTGACCCACGCCCCGATGCCCTGGAAGGGCCGGTCATCGCGGCTGCGGGACCCGGTCCAAGCCCTCTCCCCCCGCTGCCTTCCTCGCCACCTGTCCCGGAGGCCGTGACCCCGCCATTAGGCCTGCTACCACCGCAATCGGTAGCAATACCCAGCGTCCCCGCCCAGGCGGGCCAACCTGTAGCCGGAGCCCGTAGTAGACCGGAGGTGTTGCCGTGGAAGATTCCGAAGGCTGAACCGGAGGCATCCCCTGAGAAGTCCCCCGAGCCGGAGCCGATGACCCGCTCCGAGCCGAAAGCCCAGCAGCGGAAAGCCCCTATGCCCATCCCCCATACCTTGGCTGAGGTAGCGCCGGGTTGTTGCTGTAAGGCAGCGCCCAAAGCCAAGACACCGCGGGACACGCCGCCCAGATTCCTGACAGTGGGCAACGTCCAGAATGTCCCGCGGGGCCCGACCCATGCGCCGGAGCTCACAGCAGCGCCGTATTGGGATAGGGAGCCGGTACCTCTGGGCCTGGAGATCGGAGAGAGGGAGAGGAAGAAGGCCGAGCTGGTGGCCCAAGCTATCAAGGACCCGCCGGACCCGAGCAGAAGGGGTGAGCGTAGTGTGCTGACACCCTCCTCCCCGCCCGCGACAGTGGCACTTGGGGCATAATTACTGTAGGGGCAAATTAGGGGACATTATTACTGATGAAATATAAGTTAATTTTGAGGATACTGTCTCCAATGGGGGAACAAGAGTCTGACGTGGTGTAGAAATTGGAGAAATAGCGAGGAATGTGCTCTGGGAGTGATTGGCTATAGGTGACTGTTATTTTCTGCAGAGTCGCGTCATGGCAGGAAGAAGTGATGGCGGTCAGCGCTGGATGAAGAGAAAAAGCGAAGATGAATAAAGTCAGCTAGAGACGTCACTGGTAAGTCAGTGTTTTACATGAACACACACACTATACTGTACACTGTATACAGAGCTCCTGTATAAAATGTCACTGGTGATTACTGTATTACCCATACACTATATACAGAGCTCCTGTGCATTATGGCACTGATGATAATATTAGTGTTATTAGCATTGTAGTTTTTATTCATGATCTTTATTATAGTATCATATGTCCTTGTGTGGTAGTAATATGTCGTCTGGTCATGTTGTACTGATATTTGTCTCGTGTGTGGTATTATTTGGTCATTATGTGGTGTGGTAATAGTATTTCTCTATTGTATGTGGTTATATTCGGTCACTATGTGGTCTGATTATGGTGTGGCGGTATTACTTTCTTGTACGTAGTTATAGTCGGTCATTATGTGGTGTGGTTATAGTGTATTTCTCCCTTGTATGTGGTAATATTCGGTTACTGTGTGGTCTAATTATGATGTGGTGGTATTACTCTCTGTTATGTGGTTGCTTTTGATCACTATGTGTTGGTAGTATGTTATCTGGTCGCGGTATTTCTCCCTTGTATGTGGTATTATTCGGTCACTTTGTTGTCTGGTCACGGTGTGTCGGTATTTCTCCCTTGTATGTGGCTGTATTTGGTCACTGTTTGGTGGTAATATGTTGTCTGGTCACTGTGTGGCGATATTTATCTCTTGAATGTGGTTGTATTCGGTCACTATGTGGTGGTAATATGTTGCCTGGTCACGGTGTGGCGGTATTTCTCCCTTGTATATGGTATTATTGGTTTTGGTATAGTGGATTGTGTTGTGTATGGAGGTCACTTTTTCTCTCTATATGGGGGAGATTATTTCCAGTAGAAATTAAATACTTCAACATTTAACCCCTCCCTATCCTGTGACTATTACACTGCAGTAAATATGCACTTACAGAGATTCTCCAGTGAAAACAGGTAATCACCTTTACTAAGGCTACGTGCACACACTGAGTATTCAGTGAGTTTTTTACCTCAGTATTTGAAGCCAAAACCAGGAGCAGTAAAATCAGAGAAAAAGTATAATAGAAACTCGAACACCACTTCTGTATTTTTCACCCACTCCTGGATTTGGCTACATATACTGATGTAACATACTGACCAAATACTGAACGTGTGAACGTGGCCTAAGTATAAGTGATAACTTATTCATCTGTGTGGACCGATTGCTGGGACCTGCACCGATCGTGCAACTGTTATCCCCCATTACACTGGAGCTCGTGTCCGACTCAACCCCTGATCCATTCATTCCCTCAGTGGCTGTGAGCGCTGCGCTTGGTTTTATCTGGCTGCTCCACAGAGGATGAATGGAGCTGCGGTCACACACCCCACCTACCGCTGCAAAAAGTTCCCCAATCTTCCTATCGGTGCGGTTTCCACTGGTCTAGTTCCACCGATCAATAAGTTATCACCAACCTAACCTGTGGATCGGTGATAACTTGTTTTCACCAAAGACCCCATTACTGCCAACTACTATATTTGTACATCCCAGTTATGGTGCACAATATAGATGTGCAGCAGCCGCCTGTGTATACAGTCAAAGCAACAAAAAAACGGGGATAACGCTAATGGGTGTTTATATTTAGCTGTAGGGAGGGCCTCATGCCTCCCTGCTGTGAGCCTCCTGCCTCCCTGCTGTGAGCCTCCTGCCTCCCTGCTGTGAGCCTCCTGCCTCTCTGATGTGAGCCTCCTGATTCCCTGCTGTGAGCCTCCTGCCTCCCTGCTGTGAGCCTCCTGCCTCCCTGCTGTGAGCCTCCTGCCTCTCTGATGTGAGCCTCCTGCCTCCCTGCTGTGAGCCTCCTGCCCCTCTGCTGTGAGCCTCCTGCCTCTCTGATGTGAGCCTCCTGCCTCCCTGCTGTGAGCCTACTGCCTCTCTGATGTGAGCCTCCTGCCTCCCTGCTGTGCGCCTCCTGCCTCCCTGCTGTGAGCCTCCTGCCTCCCTGCTGTGAGCCTCCTGCCCCTCTACTGTGAGCCTCCTGCCTCCCTGCTGTGAGCCTCCTGCCTCTCTGATGTGAGCCTCCTGCCTCTCTGATGTGAACCTCCTGCCTCTGATGTGAGCCTCCTGCCTCTCTGATGTGAGCCTCCTGCCTCTCTGATGTGAGCCTCCTGCCTCCCGGTGCTCTGAGCCTCCTGCCTCCTGGTGTTGTGAGCCTCCTGCCTCCCGGTGCTGTGAGCCTCCTGCCTCCCGGTGCTGTGAGCCTCCTGCCTCCCGGTGCTGTGAGCCTCTTGCCTCCCGATGCTGAGCTTCTTGCCTCCCGGTGCTGTAAGCCTCTTGGCTCCCGGTACTGTGAGCCTCCTGTCTCCCAGTGCTGTGAGCCTCCTGCCTCCCGCTGCTGTGAGCCTCCTGCTTCCCGGTGCTGTGAGCCTCCTGCCTCCCGGTGCTGTGAGCCTCCTGCCTCCCATGCTGTGAGCCTCCTGCCTCCCAGTGCTGTGAGCCTCCTATCTCCCGATGCTGAGCCTCTTGCCTCCCGCTGCTGTGAGCCACCCTCCCTCCAGTGCTGTGTGCTGTTCATGTCCTCCAATCCTGTTTGTGCCCCTCTAGTGTTGTCCGTGCCACCGCCAGTTGTGTCCGTGCCCAGCAGTACTGTCCATGCTCCAGACCCTCCTGTGATGTGTATATGGCCCCAGTCTTTCCTTCTGTGATGTGTGTATATGTCCCCAGCCCCTCCTGTTATGTATATACAAGTCCCCAGCCCCTCCTGCTATGTATATACATGTCTCCAGCCCCTCCTGTGATGTATATCTATATGCCCCCAGACCCTCCTGTGATGTATGTACCTTCAGCGTCTCCTACATGATGAATATGATTTACCAATCTGTTGACATATAAACAGGGAGGAGGACATATTCACCAGGAAGGGTCAGAAACCAGGCTCGGAGCATATATACCCACATGTGCCCAGGAGGGGGACATATATATACCAGAAGGCACCCAGGATGGGACCTATATACCGGGAGGAGGAGGACATATTCACCAGGAGGGACAGAAACCAGGCTGGGAACATACAGTATATACCCGCATGTGCCCAGGAGAGGGATAAATAATAATAATAATTGCAGTACACACACACCCACACCCACACACCAGGAGGCCCCCAGGGTGTGACATGTACTAGGAGGACATATATACCAGAATGTGCCCAGGAGGGGGATGTATATAGCAGGAAGGGCCCAGGATGGGTCATATATACCTAAATGGGGGAATATATACAAAGAAAGGAACATATATATCGGGAGGGGGACATATATATATATGTATATATACAGTTAGGTCCAGAAATATTTGGACAGTGACACAATTTTCGCGAGTTGGGCTCTGCATGCCACCACATTGGATTTGAAATGAAACCTCTACAACAGAATTCAAGTGCAGATTGTAACGTTTAATTTGAAGGTTTGAACAAAAATATCTGATAGAAATTGTAGGAATTGTACACATTTCTTTACAAACACTCCACATTTTAGGAGGTCAAAAGTAATTGGACAAATAAACCAAACCCAAACAAAATATTTTTATTTTCAATATTTTGTTGCGAATCCTTTGGAGGCAATCACTGCCTTAAGTCTGGAACCCATGGACATCACCAAACGCTGGGTTTCCTCCTTCTTAATGCTTTGACAGGCCTTCACAGCCACAGCCTTCAGGTCTTGCTTGTTTGTGGGTCTTTCCGTCTTAAGTCTGGATTTGAGCAAGTGAAATGCATGCTCAATTGGGTTAAGATCTGGTGATTGACTTGGCCATTGCAGAATGTTCCACTTTTTTGCACTCATGAACTCCTGAGTAGCTTTGGCTGTATGCTTGGGGTCATTGTCCATCTGTACTATGAAGCGCCGTCCGATCAACTTTGCGGCATTTGGCTGAATCTGGGCTGAAAGTATATCCCGGTACACTTCAGAATTCATCCGGCTACTCTTGTCTGCTGTTATGTCATCAATAAACACAAGTGACCCAGTGCCATTGAAAGCCATGCATGCCCATGCCATCACGTTGCCTCCACCATGTTTTACAGAGGATGTGGTGTGCCTTGGATCATGTGCCGTTCCCTTTCTTCTCCAAACTTTTTTCTTCCCATCATTCTGGTACAGGTTGATCTTTGTCTCATCTGTCCATAGAATACTTTTCCTGAACTGAGCTGGCTTCATGAGGTGTTTTTCAGCAAATTTAACTCTGGCCTGTCTATTTTTGGAATTGATGAATGGTTTGCATCTAGATGTGAACCCTTGGTATTTACTTTCATGGAGTCTTCTCTTTACTGTTGACTTAGAGACAGATACACCTACTTCACTGAGAGTGTTCTGGACTTCAGTTGATGTTGTGAACGGGTTCTTCTTCACCAAAGAAAGTATGCGGCGATCATCCACCACTGTTGTCATCCGTGGATGCCCAGGCCTTTTTGAGTTCCCAAGCTCACCAGTCAATTCCTTTTTTCTCAGAATGTACCTGACTGTTGATTTTGCTACTCCAAGCATGTCTGCTATCTCTTTGATGAATTTTTTCTTTTTTTTCAGCCTCAGGATGTTCTGCTTCACCTCAAGTGAGAGTTCCTTAGACCGCATGTTGTCTGGTCACAGCAACAGCTTCCAAATGCAAAACCACACACCTGTAATCAACCCCAGACCTTTTAACTACTTCATTGATTACAGGTTAACGAGGGAGACGCCTTCAGAGTTAATTGCAGCCCTTAGAGTCCCTTGTCCAATTACTTTTGGTCCCTTGAAAAAGAGGAGGCTATGCATTACAGAGCTATGATTCCTAAACCCTTTCTCCAATTTGGATGTGAAAACTCTCATATTGCAGCTGGGAGTGTGCACTTTCAGCCCATATTATATATATAATTGTATTTCTGAACATGTTTTTGTAAACAGCTAAAATAACAAAACTTGTGTCACTGTCCAAATATTTCTGGACCTAACTGTATATATACAGTGCCTACAAGTAAGGAAGGTTTTTTCCAGCAATTGATCCACGCAAAAAATGTTTTCTTAAAATCCAGTATTCTTTATTCAAGGCATATTAAAAAGTCCATAGCATGGTCAGAAAGCCCATAAATGAGGTTTTCTTAAAATCCAGTATTCTTTATTCAAGGCATATTAAAAAGTCAATAGCATGGTCAGAAATCCCATAAATGAGGCTCTCATTTATGGGCTTTCTGACCATGCTATGGACTTTTTAATATGCCTTGAATAAAGAATACTGGATTTTAAGAAAACATTTTTTGCGTGGATCAATTGCTGGAAAAAACCTTCCTTCCTTGTACTACCAGGATTTGCCGACCTTCCTTCCTTGCAATATCCACTGCATTTGGGTCTCCTACTAAGCAGGTGAGCTGGACACAACCTCTTTGAGTGCCTACAAGTAGTATTCAACCCCCTGCAGATTTAGCAGGTTTACACATTCGGAATTAACTTGGCATTGTGACATTTGGACTGTAGATCAGCCTGGAAGTGTGAAATGCACTGCAGCAAAAAAGAATGTTATTTCTTTTTTTATTTTTTTTTTTAAATTGTGAAAAGTTTATTCAGCGGGTCATTTATTATTCAACCCCTCAAACCACAAGAATTCTGTTTGGTTCCCCTAAAGTATTAAGAATTATTTCAGGCACAAAGAACAATGAGTTTCACATGTTTGGATTAATTATCTCACTTTCCAGCCTTTTCTGACTAATTAAGACCCTCCCCAAACTTGTGAACAGCACTCATACTTGGTCAACATGGGAAAGACAAAGGAGCATTACAAGGCCATCAGAGACAAGATTGTGGAGGGTCACAAGGCTGGCAAGGGGTAAAAAACCCTTTCCAAGGAGTTGGGCCTACCTGTCTCCACTGTTGGGAGCATCATCCGGAAGTGGAAGGCTTATGGAACTACTGTTAGCCTTCCACGGCCTGGACAGCCTTTGAAAGTTTCCACCCGTGCCGAGGCCAGGCTTGTCCGAAGAGTCAAGGCTAAGCCAAGGACAACAAGGAAGGAGCTCCGGGAATATCTCATGGCAGTGGGGACATTGGTTTCAGTCAATATCATAAGTAACGTACTCCACCACAATGGTCTCCGTTCCAGACGAGCCCGTAAGGTACCTTTACTTTCAAAGCATCATGTCAAGGCTCGTCTACAGTTTGCTCATGATCACTTGGAGGACTCTGAGACAAACTGGTTCAAGGTTCTCTGGTCTGATGAGACCAAGATCGAGATCTTTGGTGCCAACCACACTCGTAACGTTTGGAGACTGGATGGCACTGCATACGACCCCAAGAATACCATCCCTACAGTCAAGCAAGGTGGTGGCAGCATCATGCTGTGGGGCTGTTTCTCAGCCAAGGGGCCTGGCCATCTGGTCCGCATCCATGGGAAGATGGATAGCACGGCCTACCTGGAGATTTTGGCCAAGAACCTCCGCTCCTCCATCAAGGATCTTAAGATGGGTCGTCATTTCATCTTCCAACAAGACAACGACCCAAAGCACACAGCCAAGAAAACCAAGGTCTGGTTCAAGAGCGAAAAAATCAAGGTGTTGCAGTGGCCTAGTCAGTCTCCTGACCTTAACCCAATTGAAAACTTGTGGAAGGAGCTCAAGATTAAAGTCCACATGAGACACCCAAAGAACCTAGATAACTTGGAGAAGATCTGCATGGAGGAGTGGGCCAAGATAACTCCAGAGACCTGTGCCGGCCTGATCAGGTCTTATAAAAGACGATTATTAGCTGTAATTGCAAACAAGGGTTATTCCACAAAATATTAAACCTAGGGGTTGAATAATAATTGCCCCACACTTTTATGTTGAAAATGTATTAAAATTTAACTGAGCAACAATACTTGTTGGTTTGTAAGTTTTATGCATCTGTTAATAAATCATGCTCTTGTTTGAAGTTTGCAGGCTCTAACTTATTTGCATCTTATCAAACCTGCTAAATCTGCAGGGGGTTGAATACTACTTGTAGGCACTGTATATACCGTATATAGTTATATATTTGGCGTTTATTGATACAAAAGATATAAGGCTGACAAAAACAACCCTCTATTGACTTACTGCCACATTACCTTTATAACATGAGACTCTACAGTCAGGCATTGTTTATATTCTTAAGGCCACTTCACACATAACGAGATCGTACAACGAGATCGTTACTACGTCACAGTTTCTGTGACGCAAGAACGACTTCAATTGCGATCTCGTCATGTTTGACACGTACCAACGATTCACCCCCTGCTGCGAAATCGCTGATCGATGCCGAACAGCTTGGGCCATTTTTGGCTCGTTGGAGTCCTGCTGGGCTGCATGAATCTGTATGTTTGACACCCTATTTACGATTTCGTTGACGACCTAGATGAGATGCACGAAGGCGTGTTGTTGCGTCCCCGTTTCCACGCCCCTTCTGCGCCCATTGGTTGGCGCTGAGAACAATAGTGTGTAGTTACGTCGCCATTTCCGCGCCCCCTCTCTGCAACGATTGGTTAGCAATGAGAACACTATTGCGCTCTGATTGGGTATCGCTTCATGCTTTGTTCCCTTTTGAGTCTTCTAGGAGCAAACCTGTGACTACACACAGATTCATTCGTGCTTTGTTCCCGCTTGCTTGGTTTTCGGATCAAAGCTGCATCTTCCCTCATTCGTTCCCGAGCGTGTCGCTGTATTACAGATTCATTCAAGCTTTGTTCCCGCTTGCTTGGTTTTCGAATCAAAGCCGCATCTGCACTTGTATATCCCTCATTCGTTCCCGAGCGTGTCGCTGTGAGGATCGAAACTGCGATTATTAATAGATAGCATAGACGGCTGCATTTTCTGGACGTGGTAAGTCATTTTCGTAAAGTCTATGTTACTTGTTCCATGTTTTTGTTATAGTATGGAAAGTATTTGTGTTTATAGATAGTAATTATTTTTGCGGATCATGAAAGTGGTTGGTTGTTATCTGTATACATATTGCCTTTTGTGCGTCCATCGTCCTTTTATGTGTCCTTATCTAGTATTGCTGGTTATTTTGTCTCTCTGCTACAGCCGCCATTTTGTTTCTCTGACACAGTTACAGCCGCCATTTTGTTTCTCTGACACAGTTACAGCCGCCATTTTGTTTCTCTGACACAGTTACAGCCGCCATTTTGTTTCTCTGACACAGTTACAGCCGCCATTTTGTTTCTCTGACACAGTTACAGCCGCCATTTTGTTTCTCTGACACAGTTACAGCCGCCATTTTGTTTCTCTGACACAGTTACAGCCGCCATTTGTTTCTCTGACACAGTTAGAAGTGGTGCACTTCTATGGGGGCGGCCATTTTAGTGTCTCTTTTACACCCCCCCAAAAAATGTGATTGGTTTATAGCAACTTTTCTCATCTTTACATGTTTTTTTGCAGTGTGGACAACATGAACGACATGCAGCGTGTTGTGCTGGGTGCTGCATTGATGTTTGAGGCCGGTCGGCTACGTGAAGTGGAACAGAGGCGTTCCAAACGAAAGCGCCGCATGTGGACCAGAGAGTGGCTGCAGAAGAGGTACAAATACTCCCACATGCAACTGCTAAGAGAGCTGCAGGAAAATAATCCTCAGGATTTCCGCAATTTTCTGCGGATGTCAGAAGAATCATTTAGCCTTTTACTCGAAAGAGTTACGCCAATTATTCAGCGCAAGAATACAGCGATGCGTGCTGCCATCCCGGCAGATGAAAGATTGGCAGTCACGCTGCGTTTCCTGGCCACCGGACGCTCCCTGCAAGACTTACATTTTTCTTCTGCAATTTCAAGGTCCCTGCTCAGCGTTCTTATTCCGGAGACATGTAGAGCAATTTTCCACAGTCTGCGTAACTACATTGAGTTCCCCAAAACTGTGGAGGAATGGCAGAAGATTGCCACCGATTTTGAACACCTTTGGCAGTTCCCAAACTGTGGTGGTGCTTTGGACGGGAAACATGTGCGGATCACTCAACCACTGAACAGCGGCTCGTATTTTTATAACTATAAGGGCTATTTCAGCATCATCCTAATGGCCCTTGTGAATGCCAATTACGAATTTATTGCTGTTGATGTTGGCATGAATGGCCGGGTTTCTGACGGTGGGGTTTTAGAACACACAGGCTTTGGTGAACGTTTGCAAAATGGTGAACTGCATTTGCCCCCCAACTCTGACACTACCGCAAACCTTAACTTTGTATTTGTGGGCGATGAAGCCTTCCCACTTCATCCCAATCTCATGAAACCATTCCCACAGAAAAGTCTAACGGCGGAAAGACAAAGGTTCAATTACAGATTATCAAGGGCACGCAGGGTTGTGGAAAATGCCTTTGGGATAATGGCAAATCGCTTCCGCGTTTTCCACACACCAATTAACCTGAGTCTACCATCAATAGACGCAGTTGTTTTGCCTGTTGCGCCCTTCACAACTTTCTTCGACGGCGAGATGCTATTACGTACTGTCCAACAGGCTTTGTAGACTCTGATGACTTAAATGGCGAAGTGGTGCTTGGCGAATGGCATTCTGAAGATCCCGCAATCGCAGGACTTCAACCATTGGCGCCCGGCAGAAATACCGATGATGCGAAGGCCTGTCGAGAAAAGTACTGCCAATATTTTAATGGTCCTGGTGCAATTACGTGGCAGCATTAGATAGACTTGTATTGAGCACATTTATTATGCTGAGTTTTATTTTATTGTATTGATTTGTTTTAGAAACTTCCCTTCTTAATTTTAAAATATATGGTTACTTGTATTATGTTCATCACATTTATACTAATTTTAAAATATATGGTTACTTGTATTGTTATGTTCATCACATTTATACTAAAATGTCATTTTTGCAAAATGATTACTTTAATAAACAGTTGTTTTAACTTTCCACAAGATTTGTTTGTCATTCATTCACTATTAAGGGCTACTGTGGGGAGCAGTACCACCATTGCTGCCGTTACATCACCCCCGGAGGCCCCATACAGCAGCGGCGGATTATAAACTACAATCACCCCCACTGAAGCCATGACTCCAGCAACCACTTACGACCCCCAGACTAGTCCGGCCCGGCACCGGGTGTCATCACCGCTATCATTGGGCCTCCTGCTCCGGATCGCACATTGAGAGTGAGCGTAGCGAACAACAGCGTGCCAAAATATGTGCCAAACCAGTTGATTTCAACCACATATTACATATGGGTGCACTAAGAAGAAATTGCACAATATATTTTATGGTGAATTTTATCTTGATACCATAGTAGAAATGCTCAATGGTACGACTAAAATTTGTTTTTGGGTTTAAAAGTAAAATGTTCACTTTTAACTTCAACATTGCTTTTCTTTAGGTAAAACCCTGCAAAGGTTTATTTACTTCCTCAATTTGGCGTCCAGCTGTATGATGAATACATCATTTAGGGCTCTTGTACAATTTTGATTTCCATGTACCAATGCAGTAAAAAAAAAACACACAAATTATGAATATGAAGCCTTATATATTTTCATTTGGGGTTTTTAAACGGGGACGTTTGTGCGTCCCCGAAACCTTCAAACGACATCTCTTTTTCGATTTTTTATAATTGTATGTGCGCTCGCAGTGTGTGATACCACGACCCCTTGACACAGCATTTGCGTCATGGCGCGATCTCATTTCTGCAGCAAAGATCATTCTGATTTGTTAAAAGTGCGTCGCACTTTCACCTTCAAACATAGCATTTGTAATATTTCACAAATCAACAATCCAGCCATGGCCGAAGATGTAATATCGGCGGCCATTGGCTGGAGCAGGATCAACAACGTCCACCCCAATCTGATTGGAGCTAGCGTTCACGTGACGCTATCCGTCGAATCAGATGTGAAGAGGCGTTACCGCGGGTGACGCAACTGCGTTTGCTACGTAGACACACCAGCGAACAATGGCGGCACGCAGGAGGGCAACAGCTTGGGGAGAGGCGGAGGTCCGGTACCTAATTAGAGAAGTGGATGCTCGCGATTATGATTGCCGTGAGGCGCAAGAGCATCCACTTCTCCATAAGAAAGCGGTATTGCGCAGGATCCAACGTGGGTTGAGGAGGAGATTTCATTTGGAGCGCACCTGCGCCCAGATCCGCAAAAAATTTGCGGATCTGCGGTACCGCTCCAGTGCCCGGATCTCTGCCATACAAGCAGAGTTACAAAACCAAGGTAGGCGCAGATGAGTGTGCCTTGGCAACGTATAATGGTGTTCTTAAATATATATCTATTTATATATATATATATATATCTATATCTATATCTATCTATCTATATATATATATATATATATATATATATTTATTATAAAAATAAATATATAAATATATAATACATATATAAATAATATATATATATATATCTATATATATATTTTTAAATTAAATATATATATATAATTAATATTAATTATATATAAATATAAATATAAGAAAATATACATATATAATAAATATATAGATTTAAATGTATATATTTATGATATATATATCCTTTTACTTAATTAAAATTATATATATATAATCTATTTTATAGATCGATAGATTATATATATATATATAATACATATAAAATATATATATATATATATATATATATAGATATATAGATAAAATTCTAAAAATATATTTAGATATATATAATAATAAAAATAAATATATACATATAATATATATATAAATAATATATATCTATATATAATTATGAAAATATATAATATATTAATTATATATATATATAATTATAAAAATAAATATATTCAGATAATATTTAAATAATAAATATATATATTTTAATGTATATATATTTATTATATATATATATATATATTTTTTGTTTTCTTTTAAATCATTAAAAGTATTTATATAATATATCGATCTATGTAATAGATCGATAGATTATATATATATAATATGTAATAGATATATATATAGAGATCTATTGCATTGAACGATAGATAGATTATATATATATATATATATATAATATATATATATATATATATATATATATATATATATATAATATGTAACAGATCTATATATAGAGATCTATTGCATAGATCGATAGATACACCGACACTTGTGGTACGGGCTAATTACACTGACACTCGGGACACAGGGAAATTACGCAGACAGTAGGCTCTCTACACCAAGATTTCGCATGAACTGACAATCCTCTATCAGCACACAGTTTTCATTTGTTCTGATATACCTCTTGTCCTTGGCACCCAGCTTCGCCATGCTTGGCAAAACATCATTCCCTCACCACCCAGCTTTTCCCATATCAGAGAGAGCATGGCAAAGCCGGGTGCTGTGGGTAGTGGGTCTTTTTCCCTCAGCACAAAAAAATTCCATCTCCTGCTTGTATTTTTGTCCCCCCTCATATCTAGTTCTCCATAGAGTTCTCCATATATTATACTGCACCACATAGTCCACAATGTGTTCAAATTCACCCCCATAGTCCTTGTATAAGGTAGGCTACGTAGTCCGCCATATATTTCAATGTACCCCCCACAGTCCTATATGTATCATAACGCAACCACATTAAACTTTATATTTTCTTAAGAACCCCCAGAGGAGCCAGGGGCCGCAGAGGAGGGAGAGCATGTGCCCGAGCCCCCGGTGGATCTACAGCCACCAGAGGAGGAGGAGGAGGAGGAGGAGGAGTACCACCCACAGGGGCCACCGGCCGGATCGCCCCCCGGTAATTTTTTAATATAACATTAACGCCATATAAAGTACAAAACAAAAAGCTGTTGAGTACTATAAAGTGTTTTTTGTTATCATAGATGCTAGTCCAGGCTCCATAAGCGAGTCTGTATCGGACGAGGGGGATAACCGTAAGTCATGAATCTCCTACTTTGTAATAATAAGCAGAAATAAAAATTATGATTTATTAATTTTACCATTCCCTCCATAGGCATACCCACTTTGGCCGAAATAATGTCCTCCCAAAGAAGGATTATGTCGGCCCACAGGAGGCTGATGGCCAGAGTGGAGCGGCATGCGGCGCTGCTGGCCCGTTATGTGGCTGGCCAAGGGGAGGGCAGCAGCAACTAACGTTTTTTTTTTTTTTGTTTGTTATTGTATACATATACAATTATACATGTGTTATAAAAAATTTGAAATTGATATCTGCTGTTTGGTATGTCTCATTGCATAAAGCAAGTTAACAGCTATCACCACTCACAAACTCACCACTCACAAACATCATATTACATGTAGGCATCTGTATAGATGCACCAATCCCATTATCCACGAGGGGGTGACTAGGCTTTACTGGTTGTTTGCTGTACATGAGTGTGTGGGTTGTGTGGTGGTATGCCAATGAGGGTGGAGTATGGTACAATCTCTGTAACTACCGTGTTTTGCCAGGGCATCACAACCATATGCTGAATTAAGTAACGCAGGCAGCAAGATTGAACCAACATAAATTTATTATTACAATGAAAATATAACAATCAATTAAAATTAATCTCAAATAACAAAACAACAACAATAACAAAATTTAGTGGCCGTCTTCATATTGGTTGACATATTCTGGCCGGGTGGGAGATGACAGTTGGCTTAAAAATGAATCATTTGAATACCTGGGATAATGTTGGGGGGGAAACTGTGGGGGGGGATACTGTGGGGGGTGGTCAAGCTGCAAGCGTGGTGGATGCATCCTGTTTGGTGTACTTTGCAGGGGCTGGCGAGGAATCCATGTCGAAGAATGATGGGGCTGGTTTAACTTGCATATCGTGTCATTGTCATCAAGTTCTCCTCGGCCTGCCTTTCTTAGGACTTCCAACATCAGTCTTTCGGCTTGCTCCCTCTGTGTGGAATCCAATTTGCAGAGTCTGTCCGATGCAAATGCGGCAAAGCTATCCACTGGAGTGCTTTTTGGCTGTGATAGCAGTTGGGTTGCCAAAGAATAAAATTCAGCCGATGTCACAGGGGTGTTGGCCTTCTTTTTGCGTAACTGTCTTCGCCGCATTTCACCAGAGGGTGCAGGTGCCTCATCCTCCACAATAGGCTCGCTCGATGTGGTGGGGTTCTCATTCACCATATCTGTCTGAGGGTTCTGCGGGAACAGAAAAATAAATGTTAATTAAAAGTCATACATTAATAGTTAGTAAATTTAATTAAAGTGTGACAAAATTGTACTGGAGTGTACTTATCTGAACTGGAAGGGATAACATTTCCAAACGGCACAATAAATCATGGTAACAATAAGTTACTATTTTGTGTTCCTCAATGGCATGTACATAAAAAGTTTGAATACTATGTAACGTGAAGCAAATAAGGTACTTACATCTACAACAGCGGAGGTGTTGTCATCGATCGGGATGTCATCGTTTTCAATGTCTGCTTCCAGGTCTACGTTTCTTTGGTAGGAGCTTTCCATCATTCGTGGTAGCTCCTGGTCCCTTGTGAATTCCAGGAGATTGAAATACCACAAGGGAGAAACATATACCTGGTCAGTGCCGGCCCCTGACTTTTTTGATTTGTCCACCTTATTTGCTTCTTTCTTATATACAGTCCTCAAGCCTTGTATCTTCTTTTTTACTACTTTGACATCCACCGCCTCGCCTCCACTGTGTTTTTTAAAAAGCTCCACCAGTTGGGCATAGGCGGCTTGTTTTTTTAGTCTGTCTGAATATTCTGTGGATTTGATTCTCCACAAGCAGGGCAGTGATTTATACAAATCCAGCAGCTCACGCACAAAGTCTTCTTTGTTATAATAAGCCATCTGAAATAAAGAATAAAAAATTTATATGTAAACATAAAAGAAGTTGCAATAAACCGATCACAATTTTTGGTTATGGTGTGGCAGAGACTAAAATGGCCGCCCCCTATGTGTGGCAGAAACACAAAATGGCGGCTGTAGCTGAGAGACAAAAGATGAAAAAAATCCAGCACTCAAAGCATTCAACTGAAATTGTTTTATATTTTATTCATGGATCTGTGTAATTATTAAAGACGTTTCGGTCATCCGACCTTCATCAGTTTACACAGAAAAGGTTCTGTAGACAGTATGTGACATTGACTGCAGACCGGGACGGGCAGCTTTTTCCTCTGGTCCAGCTTTTTCATATATTTCTACAGAACCTTTTCTGTGTAAACTGATGAAGGTCGGATGACCGAAACGTCTTTAATAATTACAGAGATCCATGAATAAAATATAAAACAATTTCAGTTAAATGCTTTGAGTGCTGGATTTTTTTTCATTTTTTGATCTGGGGTGGGACCCTATCCAAGCACCAGCGACTATAGAAGGAGTGCCACATTTCTGTATTTTATTTAATGAGAGACAAAAGAGCCAGCAATGCTAGGATAGGACACATTACAAACAGCACTATGGAGAGACCCCTCTTTAAAAGGCATTATACACGCTCAGATAAAAGCCAGCAACTTTAATTAAATCACATAATAAATATTAACATATATCTAACAGCAATCAACTCACATAATAAATATTAACATATATCTTAACAGCAAGAACATTATTCAAAAAAAAAGCCCACCCCACCCCCAACAAGAAAAAAGACCTACCTTTTCAAAGAAGTGTATATCAATGTAGAATCCAAGCGGAATCGCAAATACGATCTCACCGACACTCGAGAGCACTGCAAGGATACTCCAGGTGCAACTGCGGCTTCGATCCGAAAAACACACCAACAAAGCGACCGGGTACAATGGACGATCAGGGTGGAGACGCAGGTTCTATCTCAAAGCAAAGCGCAAAAGAAGTGACAAAGGGTGGACGCGATCCAAAATTTAACCGCTAGATACGCCCCCTGCATGCCCAATCAGAACGCAGTATTGGCCGCCAATGAAAGCGGAGGGGGGTATGCAAAAGGCGACGCAAATGTGACTCCATAATGGGATTGGAATCGTTAACATAGTAGCTGTGTGACAGGGTCCTTATCAATCAGAGCGGAGGGGGTGGAAAAGGCGACGCCCGCCCGGCCGCCCAATCAGAACGCAGTATTGGCCGCCAAAGAAAGCGGAGGGGGGTATGGAAAAGGCGACGCAAATGCACGCCTACGTGACTCACTGCATAATGGGATTGGAATCGTTAACATGACAGGGTCCTTATCAATCAGAGCGGAGGGGGTGGAAAAAGCGACGCCCGCCCGGCCGCCCAATCAGAACGCAGTATTGGCCGCCAATGAAAGCGGAAAAGGCGACACAAATGCACGCCTACGTGACTCACTGCATTTTACTACGCCCCTAATGGGATTGGAATCGTTAACATAGTAGCTGTGTGACAGGGTCCCAGCGATTTGAAAGATCGTTATACGGGACGCATGCTCGTTCATAAACTCGTTATGTGTGACACCCAACATGCGATTTCAACAACGACTCATAAACGATCCAGAAAGTGTGACGTAGTAGCGATCTCGTTCACGATCTCGTTATGTGTGACTGGACCTTTATTGTGCTTTCTATTATCAGTGCCCTTGATACTTCATTGGGGATAAGAACAGGATTATTATGTCCATCCCCCTATTTCTTCTATTCTTTTTCTCTTGATAATTGTGTTTTTAACCTTTGTTTTTGTCAACCTTATATGTTTTGTATCAATAAAAGCCAAGTTTATATATAAATACCTGGGTGTGCACATTTTTATTTGCAGCTTTTTTCCTCATGTTATAATTCATTATATTTTTGCATAGTTTTTGCTTTTTTGTTAGCACCCCTCGTTTTATTTATATTTATTACATTGTGGTGCCCACTATTTCTTTCTTAACAAAATGTTGCAAGTAGAAGTGTATGTATGAGGGAGAGGGGGGTATTATACAAAGGGCCAGTGTGTGTGTGGATATTATACATAGAGGCAGTGTGGGAGAGATATTATGGCTAGGGTCTATGTAAGGGGTGTATTATTAATTTTCTGAGGGAAATACCTCATTTTCTGGAGCAACTTCAAGGGTGCTTACACTTTTGGCCATGACTATTTTATATATATATATATATATATATATATATATATATATATATATATATATATATTATGCACACGTTTTTCCAAGAGTGGCAGTGAGAGTGTGGAAGATTTGAGGGGTGGAGGTGGAGCTGGGGTGGAGCCTGGGTGGAGTCCCAAGGGGGCCCCGGAAAGTTTGGATCTAGACTTGTAAATAACCACCCTGTATCCATACTTACTGGATGCGCTCTACATACGTATGTGCTCATTAAACCACTTCAAATGGAGCCTTAGGAAATGACATGTCTAAGGTCACGGATCCCGGCAGATACTGCTACACGGCAGGTATGTGGGGTCCAGCTGCAGCGTCTCCCTCGTGCTCAGGCCCTGTAATGGCGCGCGATCTGGCCCTCTAATGGTGGCGCGCTGCTGCAGGGGGCGAGGAGGGAGCTCATGGTACCCAATGTAACTCCGGTACCACTCGCAGTTACGGGTTTTTCTCTGCGCTGACTCTACTTATGCTTGTTTGAGCTCCGCACGGATCCTATGCTGGTAGCACCACAATCAAGCATCTGCTCTGACAGCTTGGGGCCCCTGTGCAAGAAATTGTACCTGGGCCCCCCCTTCTATGGCGACAAAGCTGCATAATATATATCTATACACACACAAACATATATATCTATCACTAAATCCCCATATACTACATCACTACACCTCCCATATACTACACCTGTAATATACTACATCACTACATCCCCATATGCTACACTTGTAATATACTACATCACTGCATCCCCATATACTACACCTGTAAAACTACTTCACTACATTCCCATATACTACATCACTACATCCCCAATATTAGTCACCAATTACCCCCCCCTCCTCTTCCATTTTCTCCTCCTCTCCCTCCTTATTTTCCCCTCCTCAGCCACCTCCGTACGGGCCCCCCCGCTAAGCTGCTGCTTCTCTTGTACGGGCCCTGGCTGCGCCGCTGATGTTCTTGTAGGGGCCCCCACCACTGCTTCTCTCCTTACAGACCCCAGCTGGTGCCGCTTCTTCTCCTGCCAGGCGTGAATTTTTTTTCAAATGACACACGCACCGGGCAGGGAACAGAGGATAGATTCCTGTGTTCCGCTGCCTACACTGTGCGGAGCTTCAGCATCACTCCCTGTCTGGCACGCAGCATGTGATGAGGGGGATCTGGCCAGGGCCCCCCTCTGGACAACAGCTCAGATTGCCCTCATTACTGACCGGCGAGCAAGGGACCCCTGAACCTGCAGGTCCCCTGTGCACCTGCACCAGTGATATGTCCGCCAGTGCTCAGCAGTGTAGATCAGGCCATGCCTCCAACTCTGAGCTAAGACAGGTGGGCCGGTCACAGACAGTATGCGCGCCAGATGCGTCTGTAGCACCTCTGAAACCCTCAGGGCACTACTAGGTACTACATCCTGACAAAGATGCAGGGCCTACTCCCAGGGACCTGGAAACCCAGTGCCAGTACCAACAACACACATAACATCCCCAGTTTCCCACTCCCCAATAGGGATGACTGATTAGTCCGGGACCCAATGGATGGCCACCCAGAGGCGGAGCTAGTCCAGTCCACTAGAAGGCAGCCCGGTGAGAGGGACTAAAACAGACAGACAGTCAGAGAGTGGAGTCCCGTGGTGACAGTTGAAGGGGACGGACGTGTCTCCAGACGGGGTTGTGTAACGGTGAACCAGGTGTCAAGGAGAGTGGTTGCCAGGGACGGTACAGCCAGGTACCTCTGGAACCAGAGCACCGACGGGGCACAGGGCCCTAGGTCAGGCGACAACTTCACGCAACCTGACAAATACCTGCACAGTGAGGGGACCTTCACGGACCTCACTGACCCAAAGAATCCGGGGGCACTAGCAGTAAAGATTGAGCCAGCGACCGGAATAGAACACCGACCCTACAGGGTTTGCACTGCCCGCCATACGGATAAGAGACTGCCAAAAGACAGTAAGGGACCCACAATTGCTCCAGGCTACGGGATCCCAACCACAAGTGAGAGGTGTCGGGGAAAGAGACTACCAGGTCACTACACCTGCACTGGGACAAAAGGGACCAGGGGTCTGAACCAGCCGTCCTCAGGGCCACAGCTCCACCTTACAGTGAGTAAACTGAAGTTGCACTGCATGCCCACTGTGTGGTCTCCCTTCTTTCTGCGACGGACGCCTCCATTCAATCCCTGGAGCCCAGCCCTACTTGCGGAGGGCCTACCATCCCAGCTGCTACCACCATCAGCCCCAGTGGTAAAAGACTGTGCAGCGGCAGTTCCATCATCATAGCCGCAACTCGCAAGTGGTGTCACAATAATAATAATAATAATTGTATTCATTTATATAGCGCTACTAATTCCACAGCACTTTACATACATTTGCAATACTGACCCATTGGGGCTCACAATCTAGATTCCCTATCTGTATGTCTTTGGAGTGTGGGAGGAAACCGGAGAACCCGGAGGAAACCCACGCAAACACGGGGAGAACATACAAACTCCTTGCAGATGGTGTCCTTGGTGGATTTGAATCCAGGACCCCAGCGCTGCAAAGACTGCAGTGCTAACCACTGAGCCACCGTGCTGCCCACAGTACAAACTCTTTCACTCCCCTGTATATACACCCCTTTTAAAAAGCATCCCCAGGGTTACAGAACTGGGCATCGGCCGTTATACAACAGTAACACAGCACCCCTATACATATACGGCCCAGGACCGAGTACCCTATAGCCCTGGGCGACACACGGCCAGCGGGCTGTCCCTTGCTCAGGTCTGCATTAGGGTATAGTATCCCAAGCTCACGCATCCTGTGCCCTATGCTCATCTGACCCCGGCCTAATGGGTGGGAGAAGCTTTACAAGTTCTCTTTTTTTGGCATACTAGAAAATTACTGATGGTAAAATGTGCCACACTGACCAAATGCTGCTGAAAATTAGTTTGATTTTTTAGATGTACGAGAAAAAAAAAATGACTTTATGTTTGGCCTAACAAATAAAGACCACCACCTGAGGAGTCTGACGGCGGCGTACTCGTCTGTACATAATAGGAGCACATAGCCACTGACTTTCTGTGTTTTCGTACCCCGAGACTGGCAGACATGGGAATAACATGGAAACTCCATTAACATTTGAATAATCAGCCTAAATGTCTGGCTTATGTGACGATTGTTACTCTCAGAACCTTTGTATCATCAGTTAGTATATTATTTGGAGGAGTAATAATCTGTGATATTATATTGCCTCTGTGACATGTTTTTGCTCCTTGGCCTAGCAGAAGCAGCAGCAGCAGGAGGAGGAGGAGGAGGCAGCACGCAGCCGTTCTCCGGTCACACCCTCTGTTCACTGGGTGCACGTCACCCTACAAGCTCAGAAAGAAGCCACATTACATCCTACACTGACTGAACATGCCTCTATACATATTATTCTGCCAGATATGTATCGCTATTATTGCACTGCCAATACACATTCTTTACATGTTGGGTCTGTGGGATCCTATAGCTAAGAAGGCGATGCCTTATCTCCTGAATAGAATCACCAAGACCTACAACAAATACATGAAAGAATACAAGAAAGAACTATTCAGCAACTTGGGTGATTTTAAAGGCCCCTCTGGAAATCTAAAAGTTCTAGAGCTTGGTTGTGGCACCGGTGCCAACTTCCAGTTCTATCCTTCAGGATGCACAGTGACGTGTGTGGACCCTAACCCGAACTTCAGGAAATACCTGACAAAGAGCCTGGCTGAGAACGATCATGTGCATTTCGAGGATTTTCTGATAGCCCCAGGCGAGAACATGCCCCAAGTGGCCAGCGGTTCCATGGATGTGGTGGTCTGTACATTAGTACTTTGCTCTGTGGAAAATGTTGATGGCATCCTGGCAGAGATACATAGAGTCCTGAAGCCTGTGAGTCTATCTTTTACATTACCAAACACACACTATATATGTCATGTAAAATGTATATTAAAGGGGCACTTCAATTGAAAGAAATGATCTTCTAGATCCAATCTTTGAGATCCCCACCGATCAGCAAAAAGGGGCACTTTTGTTCTCTTTCTGGTTGAATATGTGTATTGCCGTTATATTCAGACTTGCCCTGTTTTGGAATTAGATCGTGGTCTCGGTGGTTGGACACCCATCCACCTAAAAGGTATCATCTATCTTGTGGATAGGTGTCAACATCTTGTAATCTCTATACCCCTTTAAGTCTATGGACACATTTTGAGACTAACAAATTTGAGGGTAAGCTATACATCATAGCATAAATAAGGGTATTAGTCATTCTGGGGTCTAGAAAAGCTGGGAGACAACCGCTTTGAGAGTTGTAGGGTAATAGTGGCTATATTGTTAGCCTAACTATTTAAGACAAAATATTACTCAATAGAAAGCTTGTCTACTAAAGATGCCTTCACCCATCTATCATTCTTTATGGATCAGTCACGGACCCATTGCGATGAATGTCCTTTTTTTTGCTGACCAAATATCCACAAAAGAAATGAGGTCCCAATTTGATCCCTAATGCAAAAAAAAAGAAACAGTTAAAACATGGACGTAGTAATTATAATTATAGAAGCATTTGTTCTGAGAGAATTTTCATCTGTTCTCAAATTTAGTCATTATTTTCACAGTTCCAGTACTGGCCGCTCCTTATCAAGCCTGAGAATGCGCTCAGTGACTTTTGACCCTGATTTACTGTAACAACTTAAAGTGATTAACTTTTTTTTTTTTGTGGCCTCTGACCTAGATTATGTGAGAAGCTCCATGAAAGCTCCACTACACAGGACCCTGGTTAGTCATTGTGACATCTATATTGTGCAACTAGAGACAATAGTGCAGACACCAGGAGGGAAACACAATAATCCTGTTATGGGTTATCCTGTTCTAATTCTGGTAATGCTTTTACATGCACATGTCAAGAGAGATCGCAATAATCAGGCATTGGCACGACACTTTAGATCTGAAAATTCATGTAGTTTTATCACAAATTAGCACAGATTTCAAATGATTGTTACTCATTCACACTAGCGTATTATATGAAGGAGTGCAGCGCCAGAAAATTGCACTGTGACCAATGTTCGTCAATGTTGTAGGTCAGATCTGTGTTTTTTTTCTCATGCCGATTTAGCATAAGCAAAAAATTGCAGCATGCTGCGATTGGCAACGTATATCGGCTCACACGCACCCATACAAGTCTGTGCACTGGCGGACAATAACAGAAGAGGACCCCTGTGCAAGAATAATGTATGGGCCCTTTGCAGCCCAAGAGTTCATCAAAATGCACAATTTCACCTGCTCTGGAGGTAGAAATAGGCCTTCTTACCTTTTAGGCCCCTTTGCGGCTGCACAGGCTGCATCAATCTCTCCATCTTTTCCGCATCTGTGATCTGATTCTTGCATGCAAGAGAATCAGAGCGTAGTAAAATGACACGTCGCTCACGCTCGCAGCAGAGTTTGAGCCAAGTATCATTAATATGAAGGTGGTAGCCATCTCAAGACTGCACAGGCTCCACTCTCCTTCGAAAAGGAGCATCCGCATGAGGTCATGGCTTCAGGTGGAGTGCATGCCACTTACTTGCTACTTCAGGCTGGTACTTATCACTTCTGCTGTCAGTCGTCGATGCTGTCGGGTAGTAAGACATGCAACATCAGAGTTCTCTTGGTCAACCAGTTTTTCTTTACTTTTATTCTTCACACCATTATGGCAGACATAGCCTTCCTCTCTCTCTCTATGCGGTACTATTACTACTCTTCATTCTGTCCCTTGTTATTTAAAACCTAGTTCTGTACCTCCTTCCTTCTAATACCGCACAACTTCGTCTGATTCTGGGTCCTGACAGTTTCTCTAGCCGGACGACTCTCTAAGCACACTGGGATGAGCTATAGGCTCCGGACCTCCAGAGGTTAACTTGGGGTTCCCTGACGGGCCCCTAGCACTGAGGCCACGTCTTCTCACTTTAAACTCACTTCTTCGACGGACTTCCTCTGGAGCTACTTCTCCTAATCAAACTACCATGCCTTATGTCACTAAGTTAGACAGTCCTAACCCTGCTACATCTGGATCTTATTCTTCTCTAAAAACACTTATATATCAACACATATATTCATAATATTCAATAGTAAATACATAAGACATAGCACAGTTATATCATGGGCACCACCCCCCTATTACAAGTATATCACATCCGATGAATAACTCTAGTGTGACCCCAGCTTCAATGCCAAAAAAAAACCAGTTGCTCTGCAGTGCATCAGTACATAGGCGCCTGTCAGTACCGGGGCATGCCTAGAGCTGCTGTTATCCGTGTTATCGGACCTGACAGGTTCCCTTTAAAGAGGCACTCCACCGTCTAACTACATTCCATTCCACAGAATATATCTCTCATTATAAAAATGTGTTTACCTGTTTTGATGGATTACTCTTTATTGAAAAATATAGTTGTCTTATGTTTTTCAAAGCCGGATAACAACAGATCATTATTGGCCCATATGTGTACACTGCTTTATAGAGAACCATATCCATCATTGTGGACAAAGGCTGCTCCTAGTGAGTGCAGATGAGTCCACTGGTGACACTAATAGGATTAATGGCTTTGTGACAGCTATGTATCTTTTCATTGCAAATCTGGTGTCCCAGGTCAGCACATTGAGAACATAAGCAGAAAACTTAATTTTCCAGCAGTTATAAAAGTTGTTAGACTGACACAAATTAGGCTAAGTTTCCGAGATAAGCTTTTGTTGAGTTTTTGATGTTGCAGAATTTCTAAAGCGTCTCTGCACTTATTCTGAAATCTAGGCATTCTTTTCATTGCAGTTTTGAGTACATTTTTTCTAAGTGCATTTTATCACATTTTTTACTATGCAATTTTGTCTCTTTTTTATATGAATTGATATAAAGCTGCTTTGGTTTTGATACTTCCTGATATTTGGCTTTCACAAAACTTTTTGATATACTTATGTTCCGAATACATGCATTTTTGGTGCGTTTCTGCAGCGGAAATGCATTTTTTTACCTATTTTTTACCTATGGATTTTCCACATCTAATGAAAGTCTATGGGAAAAATCTGGACAGAAAACTCAGCATACCCACAGGAGAAATTCACATCTTGCGGATTTGAAACACGCATCGCAGGTCAGTTGACATTGAGTAAAAAAGACGCAGAGTGGGGATTAGATTTCTATAAATCCCATCCACTTTGCTGGAACTATAAGAAGCTGCATTGTTTACTCACCAAAATTACGCAGTGTCAAAAACTCATTGTGGGCACACAGCTGTCACATCTTCACCAGAGTCTGCTCCTGCGACTTCTGCCCCAGTCACCAGGTGCTGCCATATTCCTAATGCAGGCGGTGCTGTGATGGGGAGGAATCAGTATCAGTAGCTCTGGTAGGCACAGTCGCCACCCATCCACCAAGCTTGGTCTGGCTGGGACTTGCAGTACCACTGGCTGACTGTAGGGGTGTGTGCCCTCCAGTTGAAGTTATCAACTCCCACTCCAGCCAATGGGAAGGCACCACACCCTTTTTATATCTTCAGTTGTCTGCTGTTCTTTGCCAGATATAGCCATGTATTTCGCTTTAGCGACACCCTTTACTGTTACTGTGCACACCTTGCTGTTTTGTCCCGTTTGACCTTGGCCTGTTTTCCTGACCTTCCTCCTGCCTGCGGATTCTGTACCTTGCCTGACATCTTGATTTTGACCTTGGCCTGTTTTCTGGACATTCCTCCTGCCTTCCGATTTTGTTGACTTCCTGCTTTTGACCCTGCCTTGCGACTATCTCCATCTCTCAACTGCAGTCTTTACACAGGCAGCGAACTCCTGGACCTTGCAGTAAATCCAGATCCTTATATAGGGGTTAGAGGGTTTCAGGGTACCTCGGGATCCTGCTTAGTGGGCAGCTTATCCTAGTCGGTTCAAGTTAACCATTTTGTGTATGTGATCCCGGACTGCCATCACAACAGCCTTTTTTGTTTTCACGAATGCCATCACTGTCTTTAGATGTTTTAGACTATGTGCCGCAGCAGTCAGAAGACAGGGAGAGGGATGACGACCCAGGCTTCTGAACTAAGGATCACCTCACAGACCGTACTTCTCTCCAGCAAAGTCCTGCGGTAAAGCCCGTGAGGCCTAGGTGCAAGGAACCCCGGTGACAATCATGCAAGTGGATCTGCAGGAAATCTCCATGATCCACAGGCATGAACGAGATTCACCTTGTGACATCACTCAGGTTACCTGCAGTCACATGTGAACGTCCAGCTGTGACCGTCACTAACCTGAGTGATGTCAACGCTAATCGCAGCTCATTCTCTGCCTGCAGTTACAGTGTTCGGTCATGTCCATGATTGCGCGCTGTAATTTCAGATGCAGCAGTGCTGGAATCATCGTGGGACCTCATATGGATTACAATGGATGTTTTGGGGTTCATAAATTGGTGAAATATTTTTCTGGTGTTTATATGTGAAGACCCACAGGTGTTGTGTGGCATTACCTTCAGGGACTCCACGCACGTGGGATGGTCTAGTCACAGGTAAGTTATCTTCTTTGGATTTTCGTGATGCCACTCTCGGTATTGCGGTCAGGGGATCGCCGCTGCAGGTTAGGGGACGCCTGGGGCTTGTGTTGTGTGCAGCTGGGTGTCATGGCTTTCCGAGAGTGAGGCAGGCCCCAGGGTCCGGTTGGAGTGTGTGTGGAACCACAAGTAGTATAATGGCTCAGGCACAGTCCAGACAGTCTTTCAGGGTTTTTACTCACAATTGTGGCAGGGTGAGTACCCGGGCGTAGCTGGGATTAACCAGAGAAAACCAGGCAATCCTTCAGGCTGACTTGTGAGGGTGACTACCGAGTCGCCCTCCTAGCCATGGCATTTTTGGGGTGAGCCCGACTTGTAGTCCTGCTGGGGTCGCCCAGGGAAGTTGCTGCTGCCTATTCTCCCCTCGTTTCGGCCCGTTTGCTTGTAGCCTGGACCAGGTCACTCCGGCTGCTTGCCTCCTGTGAGCTATGGGCCCTGTCTTTGCTACGTGGCTGCTGACTCTGGTGTTATGGTGAGGGTCTGAAATGCCCCCTCCGGCAGGTTTGGCAGGGAAAAGTGAATGAATCTCTGCACTGGGACCTGTAACCCTTACGGGCCTGGTACCTCCCTGACAGTCCCCGTACTCAGCCACCCCTTTGCTCTTTCTAGCCTTGGGTGGATTTCGGGTGGCACTACCAGGTAACCGATCTCCCCCGTCGGTAGCCACTGCACGTGTGTTGTCTGACTAGTGGGTCCTGCACGTCTGCCATCTCTGAGCTCCACTCCAGACTCCTTACTACTCCCTCCCCACTGTGCCTGCCCACGCAACTTAGCAACCAGACTCTCTACCACACCCCTTGAGTGGACATGGAGGCCACGCCCCCTCCTGGATTCCCCAGGGGTCCCTATCAAAGGTAGATGTGGGAGACCTGATTACTATGCGCCTGCATAATCACACCTCGGTCAGCCTTCTGGATTACCTGTGTTGTACTGCCCCCAGCATGGGTGCAGTACTCAGCGGCGCCTGACCAGGTCAGGGGCGCCACATATGTTTATTTACTTTCAATTACAGATTAGTGACGTGGGGTGTCATAGATGCCTGCCATCACTAATCTAGAGCTTAGTGACAGCTGTGGGCTGTTATTAACCTCTTGTATTACCCCTATTCCAACCGCACCAGGGCAATCGGGAAGAGCTGAATAAAGCGCCAGGCGTGTCACAGCTAATGGATGCGACAGTACCAGGTGGCTGCAGGTTGCTATTCTTAGCCTGGGTGGCAGCCAATAACACGTGATGGTGTCTCCGCAGTGGATATGTTGATCTCCCTAAGGTCAACAATGCTTGCTTAATAACCATAGAACTCCCCGCGCTGAGACTACTGGCACCTAGATGTTGGGCTTTATGATGGCTGGATATCAATATTAGGGGGACCACACACAGTTTAAATTACTTATTTCAATAATTAAAAAATAAAAAAAGCAGCTTGTAGTTCCTCTCATTTTGATACACAGTCAAGATAAGTGCATGGCTCGGGGCTGCAACCTGTGGCTGGCTTTATCTGTGCTGGTTTCAATACGGGAGAGGGGGATCCAATGCCAATTATTTTATTTATTTTATACCACAATATAGACCCTGAGACAGTGCCTGTGATTCCAACCAATCAACAGACGCTGTCTGGGGGCAGAGTCTGACTGCAGCCAATCAGATATGCCATTGGGCAGGGAAAGCAGTGACTATTCATTAGAGATAATTGTCGGGCCTGGAAGTAACACAGCAGCCGTGGGGCCGCTGTAAGTATGTACTGCTTTAACCCTTTTGCTTCCTTTTTTTTTTTACAGTGGCCAATAACAGCCATGCTAATACTTGACATGGCTCTGAAAGGCAGGGAGAGGATGGTTTTTGCCATCCGATCATTTACCGGTCCTTGGCAGGATCTTTTGCTGTAAATGATCGGATGTCCGATTCCAATCCGGCCAAAGATCGTATGATTTTTTCCGAATTTTGCAGATCAGGATTGCTCATCTCTATTGCAGGGAACCCCAGTGACGTCAGAAAGCACATAGAAAAAGCACAAAAAAAAGCAACGTGGGCATTACACATGAGTTTTTTTCCTGCGTTTTTCACTGACTCTATTGAAGTCAATTGGGTAAAAAGAAGCAGGAAAAACACTAAAACAACTGACATGTTGATTTATTTTGCAGCAACAAAAAAAGCAACCGAAAAAGAAGCAACATGGGCACAGTCACGATTCTCATAGACTTTGCTGGGATGAAGTTTCCTTGCTTTTATTGATAAAAAAAACAAGGAAAAACGCTACAAAAAAATGCCCTGTGGGCACAAGACCTTTATCAGATGCTTCTATGGTGACTGAAGTACAATTCAGTATTTCATACATTTTTACACTTTTATTGACAAATAAATTAAGTTTTTGCAAAGACTCGATATATGTTTCAAGACTTCTGCGAAATTGTGAGTGTGCCCATTCCCTTGGATAAAAAACAACCCCACATGAATGGTCTCAGCATGTTTTACATTGTGACACAAGACTCAAGGTAGCACTCATCTTTTCTTCTCCTGCTGCCATTTCTGAGCAAGCTCTTCACTGGTGTTGAGACAATCCCATAACTGAATAATGTTTCAGTGACTGTCATGGCACTTTCTAGACTTTTTTAAGTCTTTCCTCACAGCAATTGAACCACCGTCGTTGCCTGGGATTTTTCTTATTAAGGTAATTTTTCATGGCCAGTCATAATGTTGTGTCTTATATTGTTTCTGTCTTCTTTTCTTTTCCAGGGCGGAGCATATTACTTCTTGGAGCATGTAACTGCAGATCCATCATCTTGGAATTACTTTTTCCAGATCATTTTGAATCCAACTTGGAGACATATAGCAGATGGATGTAAACTCACAAAGGAAACATGGAAATACCTGGAAAAATCTAAATTTTCTGATGTTAAATATAAACATGTATTAGCGCCATTTAAATGGAGCCCAGTTAGACCTCATATTTACGGTTTTGCAATTAAGTAAGTCTGATTAAAAAGTATTTACATTTTCATTCAAAATAAAAAATAAAAATACAAAAAATCTAAGATCTTATTCTGAGTTTCCCAATTATTTTTTTGTCAGATTTCTTTAACTATAACTTCTCCTTATTTTTTGGGGGAACAACCGTTTTAAAGGGAACCTGCAGATATATTGTTATTGGACAGTTAATAGAGTTAGAAAGGTGCACGGCCAGAGTACTGAAAGTGCTCTATTGGAAGAGAATTAACTTTATTCAGCCCAGGAGAGGACGGCTTTTAGTCATTGAGGTGCGCCAGCGCAGCTACAGTTACCAGCAATAAGAGCAATCCTTAACCAAGAATCTGCAAAAACATTAGTGCATGCCCTCATCATCTCCCGCCTCGACTACTGCAACCTCCTGCTCTCTGGCCTCCCTTCCAACACTCTTGCACCCCTCCAATCTATCCTAAACTCTGCGGTCCGCTTAATCCACCTCTCCCCTCGCTACTCCCCAGCCTCGCCACTCTGCCAATCCCTTCACTGGCTTCCCATCGCCCAACGACTCCAGTTCAAAACATTAACCATGACATACAAAGCCATGCACAACCTGTCTCCTCCCTACATCTGTGACCTAGTCTCCCGGTACCTACCTGCACACAACCTCAGATCCTCACAAGATCTCCTTCTCTGCTCCTCTCTTATCTCCTCTTCCCACAATCACGTACAAGATTTCTCCCGTGCATCCCCCATACTCTGGAACGCTCTACCTCAGCACATCAGACTCTCCACTACTGTGGAAAGCTTCAAGAGGAACCTCAAGACCCATCTCTTCCAACAAGCCTACAACCTACAATAGCCCTCAGTCCAGTAGACCACTGCGCAACCAGCTCTGTCCTCACCTATTGTACCATCACCCATTCCCTGTAGACTGTGAGCCCTCGCGGGCAGGGTCCTCTCTCCTCCTATACCAGTCTGTCTTGTACTGTTAATGATTGTTGTATGTATACCCTCTCTCACTTGTAAAGCGCCATGGAATAAATGGCGCTATAATAATAAATAATAATAATAATAATAATAATAAGAGCAGCTGTAAGCAGCCCCAACACTGACTGTCAGAAATTCTTCCAGTCCGCGCCAGCACGACATTATGACTAAAAGCTGTTAGCTGCTGGGAAGAATAAAGTTAATTTTCTCCCAGATGCCATACTTTCAGTATGGCGGCAGAGCATTTTTCTAACTTTATTAACCTGCAGATTAACCTTGTATCTGCTGGTTAATAGCATTATACTACCTGACAGGTTCCCTTTAAAGTGGGGAAAAAAAGCAACCTGGTTAGTTTTTTTTATTTACCATGTATGAAAGCTGCCATAATACCTAAATAACTTGAAAATTGTAGCTCCATTTTTTTTCCCATCATTTGCAAAAATTCGATTCACATATCACAACTAGGTTTTACATTTTCACTCCTATCCCTGGCATTTGTCTGGTGCTTGTCTACGTTGAATGTAAAAAAACACAACATGAAAGCTTTATATAAAGAAAATCACATATTTCTGAGCGTTACCTCACTTGATTACTAGCTGCTTTAATAATGCAAATTGGACACAAAAAGGGGGTATATGAGGACTATAGATATCAATACTTGTTGGGCTTGTTTTAAACCTGAAGTTCTTGATGTACAAGCTAAACATGTCTATAGGGGAGGGGTACATTAGCCAGAGGCCAAAAGAGTGTCCTTTTGGCCTCTATCTAGCCAGCACGTGTCAGTAAACTGCAAAGAAAAAAAGGTATGGCATAAACTTTATCATGTAAACCCTGGATAAAATAATTTATAGACTTTTTAACATAGACGTCTATAGGTGACAATGTGTTACTTGACTGCACAGTTTATATAGATGGAACAGATTAATAAAATATGTTTTACCTGCAAACCAATTTACAACAAAAAAAAAAGAACAGGAAAAAATGCAGTCATTTGTTGTAAAAGCATATAAGGGTATAATGGTTTTAATAAAAAAGCTTTAAAATCACAATATAATCAATTAAATTGCTTACTGAAAACCTAGAGCCTTAGTGTATGTACAGTATGTACAGTATGTACACTGCTTAAAATTCCATTCCAAAATACACAATTTTGTGGACTTTGTGGCGGAATTTAGTCATGGTGGATTTCATTACCTGATTTGCAAAGCATGAAATTTGCATTGAAAAATCTTCATTATTTACAGCAGAGATAGAAATTGCTGTTGTTTTTAGAAATCTACGGCTGCAAATTATGGACTGACTGCGGGCCCCAGATATGCTTGTGGGTTCTTGTGCACCGCATTAGATTGTTTGAAATTACATTAATTCCTCATTCAGATGACTGTGATTTTTCATGTACGTAACAAAACAAACCCAGACCAATTTTCATCTGTGTTTTCGATCAGATGCTCATCAGAGTTTGGTCAGTGTATCAGTTTTTACCGTCAGTGTTTCGCCCATGATTTTTTGGTATGCACTAAACAAAAAGACTTTGCAGAACTTCTCCTACCCATAACAATGTTACGCTAGTTTCACATTTATATAGTGCTCGCAGTGGGATTTCTTTCAGAATTATTTAAAAAACTGGGAATCACGAGAGAGCCATTCACTTGCCTGAAGCCGACGAAGTCACTGTCTCACCTCAGTCCTGGCAGTACTTGTCTTTTTCAGACATGCACAAAAACATGGCGGAGCAAAAAAATCTTGACAAAGCTGGATAGCGAGCACTGTATAAATGTGAACCTAGCCTTAGGCCCTATGCGCACGCTGCGGATTTACCGCGGATTTTGCCATGGATTTGCTGCAGAAAATGTGTCTAACATTGCTACAGTCATTCCCCAGCAAATCCTATGGGTTTTAAAAAATGCTGTGCGCACACTGCGTTTTGTTTATACCCGCGGATTTTCCGCTGCGGAATTAATGAGCATGTCACTTCTTTTCTGCAGGGACCTGAGGTTTTGCCATAGATAATGGTAAAAATCCGCATCGACAAACCTGCGGAAAATCCGCAGTAAATCCGCAGTAAATCCGCGGCACACTGCGGTAAAACCACATGCGGATTTCGCTGCGGTTTTGGTGCGTTTTTTTACCACAGGTGAGGGATTCTTTAAGAGGGTCCAGATTTTCCTTAAGAAAAAGGCACTTTCTAGTGCTCACATAGCCTTAGAGGGGTTGTCTACTACTTGAACAACCCTACTGATTTCCCATGTATGGCCTAATTAAAATAAAAGCCTATACTCACCTCCCGTGCTGACACCATTACACCGACGCTCATGCTCCTGATGCTCACGTGAGAGTATGATGTTATGTGATCCCCGCCCCAATCACTGCCAGCTTCTCACTTCTCACCTTCAGATAAGTAATCAACAGGAAGTGAGAGTTGACGCTATAAGCAGCCCCAACACTAATTGTCAGCAATTCTTCCAGTCCGCGCCAGCACGACTTTATGACTGAAAGCTGTTAGCTGCTGGGAAGAATAAAGTTAATTTTCTCCCAGATGCCATACTTTTTAAAGCTCATCAAGAGAATGCCAAAAGTGTGCAAAGCAGTAATGAAAGCAAAAGGTGGCTACTTTGAAGAACCTAGAATATAAGACATATTTTCAGTTGTTTCACACTTTTTTGTTAAGTATTTCATTCCACATGTGTTAATGTAAAGTTTTGATGCCTTCAATGTGAATCTACAATTTTCAGAGTCATGAAAATAAAGAAAACTCTTTGAATGAGATGGTGTATCCAAACTTTTGGTCTGTACTGTATATTTATGTATATACAGTACAGACCAAAAGTTTGGACACACCTTCTCATCTCTAGAACAACTGTTAAGAGGAGACTTTGTGCAGCAGGCCTTCAAGGTAAAATAGCTGCTAGGAAACCACTGCTAAGGACAGGCAACAAGCAGAAGAGACTTGTTTGGGCTAAAGAACACAAGGAATGGACATTAGACCAGTGGAAATCTGTGTTTTGGTCTGATGAGTCCAAATTTGAGATCTTTGGATCCAACCACCGTGTCTTTGTAGAAAAGGTGAACGGATGGACTCTACATGCCTGGTTCCCACTGTGAAACATGGAGGAGGAGGTGTGATGGTGTGGGGGTGCTTTGCTGGTGACACTGTTGGGGATTTATTCAAAATTGAAGGCATACTGAACCAGCATGCGTACCACAGCATCTTGCAGCGGCATGCTATTCCATCCGGTTTGCGTTTAGTTGGACCATCATTTATTTTTCAACAGGACAATGACCCCAAACACACCTCCAGGCTGTGGAAGGGCTATTTGACTAAGAAGGAGGGTGATGGGGTGCTACGCCAGATGACCTGGCCTCCACAGTCACCAAACCTGAAACCCAATCGAGATGGTTTGGGGTGAGCTGGACCGCAGAGTGAAGGCAAAAGGGACAACAAGTGCTAAGCATCTCTGGGAACTCCTTCAATACTGCTGGAAGACTATTTCCGGTGACTACCTCTTGAAGCTCATCAAGAGAATGCCAAGAGTGTGCAAAGCAGTAATCAAAGCAAAAGGTGACTACTTTGAAGAACCTAGAATATAAGACATATTTTCAGTTGTTTCACACTTTTTTAAGTATTTCATTCCACATGTTTTAATTCATATTTTTGATGCCTTCAATGTGAATCTACAATTTTCAGAGTCCTGAAAATAAAGAAAACTCTTTGAATGAGAAGGTGTGTCCAAACGTTTGTACTATATATATATATATATCTATATATATACACACACACATACACTCATATATATATATATATATATATATATATATATATATATGTATATATATATATATATATATACGCACACAGTATATACACACACACACACACACACACATACACACACACACACACACATATACATACACATATACACACACATTCATATATATTTATGAAATGTGGGAAAAGGTTAAAAAATTCAAAGGGGCTGAATACTTTCGCAAGACACTGTATATACACACACATTCACATTCATATATATATATATATATATATATATGAGTGTGAGTGTTCATATATGTGTTTATATACAGTGTATATCTATATATATAATTGCCTTATTCTGTCTGTCTGTCTGTCATGCTCCAAAATTGTGTCACCGTGACATGTCCTTACGGTGACACAAAGCTGATTGGCCGCTGGGTTCGCCATGGCCCCGCCCCCCCACACGGATTGGCCTCTCGCCCCGGCTGCGCCCCCACACGGATTGGCCAGCCGCTCGCCCAGGCTCTGCCCCCCCCACAGATTGGCCTCTCGCCCCGGCACCCTGCAGGCATTGGCAACTCGCCCACGCCACGCCCCGCCCCCCTCACGCAATAGACGTTAGCTCTGCCCCCCCCCCCCCCGCATTGCCCGAACTGACACGGTCACGGAGCCACGAATCCCAGGTGAGTACTGTACTCCCCCCCCCTTTCCCCCCTCACCAACGGGAGCCCACATCAGCGTATGCCGCCGCCGTATGCTGGTGCCACGCCCCGCCCCGCCCCCCTCATGCAATAGACGTTAGCTCTCGCCCCCCCCCCCCCGCAT
This sequence comes from Anomaloglossus baeobatrachus, assembly GCF_048569485.1. Classification (NCBI taxonomy): domain Eukaryota; kingdom Metazoa; phylum Chordata; class Amphibia; order Anura; family Aromobatidae; genus Anomaloglossus; species Anomaloglossus baeobatrachus. The sequence goes on from NC_134354.1 coordinate 674,084,790, forward strand.
TGCCCAAACTGACACGGTCACAGAGCCACGAATCCCAGGTGAGTACTGTACTCCCCCCCCCTTTCCCCCCTCACCAACGGGAGCCCACATCAGCGTACGCCGCCGCCGTATGCTGGTGTGGGCTCCCGTGCGAGCGGGGGACGTGTTGCGCTGGTAACCATGCTTGCATAGTTACCAGTAAATCAAGGTCCTGCAGCGCGGGACTTCCACACGCACAAACATAACAGCACACACACACGCATCATCAGATCATCACTCACATCAGATCGCACTCACTCTCACAAACACCTCACACACACCTCACACACACCTCACACACACATCGCATCCACACACTCACAGCATCCGGCGATATCGCTTGCTTCTTGGCCTCGATACTGTGCTGTGAGCTTCCAGGACCTGCCGGAGGATCACATGGCCAGAAGCATGTGGTATCTCCCGGATGTTGTGACTGTCAGCGCGTATGTGCGATATCGTCAGTGTCTGTGTGTGTGAGTGTATGCGATCGGGTGTGTGTGTGAGTGTATGCGATCGAGTGTGTGTGAGTAGATGCGATCGGGTGTGTGAGTGTCGGCAGAGGAGCACGGCGTGCTGGAGGAGGCTGGGAGCAGAGAGGCTGATCATGGGGGAGGCTGGAAGGAGAGAGGCTGATGCTGGTGGAGGCTGATGCTTGGGGAGGCTGATGCTGGGGCAGACTGGGAGCGGAAGGCTGATGCTGAGGGAGGCTGGGAGGGGGAGGCTGGGAGGGGGGAGGCTGGGAGGAGAGAGGCTGATCCTGGGGAAGGCTGGGAAAGGGAGGCTGATGCTGAGGGAGGCTGGAAGGAGAGAGGCTGATGCTGGGGGAGGCTGGAAGGAGAGAGGCTGAGGCTGGGAGGAGAGAGGCTGATGCTGGGGAAGGCTGATGCTGAGGGAGGCTGGGAGGGGAAAGCTGATGATGGGGAAGGCTGGGAGGACGGAGGCTGGGAGGAGAGAGGCTGATCCTGGGGAAGGCTGGGAGAGGGAGGCTGATGCTGGAGGAGGCTGGAAGGAGAGAGGCTGATGCTGGCGGAGGCTTATGCTGGGGGAGGCTGGAAGGAGAGAGTCTGATGCTGGTGGAGGCTGATGCTTGGGGAGGCTGGGAGAGGGAGGCTGGGAGGAGGGAGGCTGGGAGAGGTAGGCTGAGAGAAGAGAGGCTGATGCTGGGGGAGGCTGATGCTGGGGGAGGCTGGTAGAGGGAGGCTGATGCTGGGGGAGGGTGGGAGGAGGGAGGCTGGGAGGAGAGAGGCTGATGCTGGGGAAGGCTGGGAAGAGAGAGGCTGATGCTGGGAGGAGAGAGGCTGATGCTAGGATGAGAGAGGCTGATGCTGGGAGGAGAGAGGCTGATGCTGGGAGGAGAGAGGCTGATGCTGGGGGCAGAGAAGCTGATGCTGGGGGCAGAGAGGCTGATGCTGGTGCAGCATGGGGGATGGAGCACGATGGGGGGGTGCGCAGCATCGGGGATGGAGCATGATGGGGGGGTGCGCAGCATCGGGGATGGAGCACGATGGGGAGTTCACAGCATGGGGGATGGAGCACATTTGGGAGTGCGCAGCATGGCGGGTGGAGCACGTTTGGGAGTGCGCAGCATGGGAGATGGAGCACGATGGGGGGTGCGCAGCATAGGGGATGGAGCACGATAGGGAGTGCGCTGCATGGGGGATGGAGCACGATGGGGAGTGCGGAGTATGGCGGATGGAGCACGTTTGGGAGTGCGCAGCATGGCGGATGGAGCACGTTTGGGAGTGCGCAGCATGGCGGATGGAGCACGTTTGGGAGTGCGCAGCATGGGAGATGGAGCACGATGGGGGGTGCGCAGCATAGGGGATGGAGCACGATGGGGAGTGCGCTGCATGGGGGATGGAGCACGATGGGGAGTGCGCTGCATGGGGGATGGAGCACGTTTGGGAGTGCGCACCTCCCCCCAACACACACACACACAAACGCACGCACGCGCGCTCACTGCACAACACACCACACACCACACACACACACACACACACACTGGGAACCACAAACAACTGCCCTACACAGACACCCACACACACAGACAACGCTGCACACACACAACACCCAACACACAAACACCGCGGCACACACAAATATACGCACATACCGCACAACACACACATTGCACTAAACATACCTCCCCCCAAAACACACCACACACACACAAACCGTGCAACACACACACAACGCTACAGACACACAGCGCTCCACAAACAACGCAACACACGCAACACACATACAACACCGCTCTCACCCCCCCGCCACACCCAGAACATGTACAGCGCCCTACACAAACACTTGGTAACTACACACAACAACATTATATATATATATATATAACAAAAATCATACATGAACTACACAATACGTAAATTCTAGAATACCCGATGCGTAGAATCGGGCCACCTTCTAGTATATATATATACACTGTATATAAACACATACATACTGTATATTATACACACACGCATTAGAGGAGTTCGTATATATATGTATATATTATATATATATATATATATATATATATATATTATACACACACACATATACATACATATACAACATACTAGAAGGTGTCCCGATTCTACGCATCGGGTATTCTAGAATTTACGTATTGTGTAGTTCATGTATGATTTTTGTTCTATATATATATATAGATGTTGTTGTGTGTAGTTACCAAGTGTTTGTGTAGGGCGCTGTACATGTTCTGGGTGTTGTCTGGGTGTGGCGGGGGGTGAGAGCGGTGTGTCTGTAGCGTTGTGTGTGTGTTGCGCGGTTTGTGTGTGTGTGGTGTGTTTTGGGGGGAGGTATGGTTTTGTGCAATGTGTGTGTTGTGCGGTATGTGCGTATATTTGTGTGTGCCGCGATGTTTGTGTGTTGGGTGTTGTGTGTGTGCAGCGTTGTCTGTGTGTGTGGGTGTCTGTGTAGGGCAGTTGTTTGTGGTTCCCCAGTGTGTGTGTCTGGTGTGTTGTGGCAGTGCGCGCGCGTGTGTGTGTGTGTGTGTGTTGGGGGGGAGGTGTGCACTTCCCATCGTGCTCCATCCCCCATGCAGCGCACTCCCCATCGTGCTCCATCCCCCATGCAGTGCACTCCCCATCGTGCTCCATCCCCTATGCTGCGCACCCCCAATCGTGCTCCATCTCCCATGCTGCGCACTCCCAAACGAGCTCCATCCGCCATGCTGCGCACTCCCAAACGTGCTCCATCCGCCATACTCCGCACTCCCCATCGTGCTCCATCCCCCATGCAGCGCACTCCCCATCGTGCTCCATCCCCTATGCTGCGCACCCCCCATCGTGCTCCATCTCCCATGCTGCGCACTCCCAAACGTGCTCCATCCGCCATGCTGCGCACCGCCATGCTGCGCACTCCCAAACGTGCTCCATCCGCCATGCTGCGCACTCCAAACGTGGTCCATCCGCCATGCTGCGCACTCCCAAACGTGCTCCATCCGCCATACTCCGCACTCCCCATCGTGCTCCATCCGCCATGCTGCGCACTCCCAAACGTGCTCCATCCGCCATGCTGCGCACTCCCAAACGTGCTCCATCCGCCATGCTGCGCACTCCCAAACGTGCTCCATCCGCCATACTCCGCACTCCCCATCGTGCTCCATCCGCCATGCTGCGCACTCCCAAACGTGCTCCATCCGCCATGCTGCGCACTCCCAAACGTGCTCCATCCGCCATGCTGCGCACTCCCAAACGTGCTCCATCCGCCATGCTGCGCACTCCCAAACGTGGTCCATCCGCCATGCTGCGCACTCCCAAACGTGCTCCATCCGCCATGCTGCGCACTCCCAAACGTGCTCCATCCATCATGCTGCGCACTCCCAAACGTGGTCCATCCGCCATGCTGCGCACTCCCAAACGTGGTCCATCCGCCATGCTGCGCACTCCCAAACGTGCTCCATCCGCCATGCTGCGCACTCCCAAACATGCTCCATCCACCATGCTGCGCACTCCCAAACGTGGTCCATCCGCCATGCTGCGCACTCCCAAACGTGCTCCATCCGCCATGCTGCGCACTCCCAAACGTGGTCCATCCGCCATGCTGCGCACTCCCAAACGTGGTCCATCCGCCATGCTGCGCACTCCCAAACGTGCTCCATCCGCCATGCTGCGCACTCCCAAACTTGCTCCATCCGCCATGCTGCGCACTCCCAAACGTGCTCCATCCGCCATGCTGCGCACTCCCAAACGTGCTCCATCCCCCATGCTGCGCACCCCCCATCGTGCTCCATCCCCATGCTGCACCAGCATCAGCCTCTCTACCCGCAGCATCAGCCTCTCTGCCCGCAGCATCAGCCTCTCTCCTCCCAGCATCAGCCTCTCTACCCGCAGCATCAGCCTCTCTCATCCAGCATCAGCCTCTCTGTCCCCAGCATCAGCCTCTCTGTCCCCAGCATCAGCCTCTCTGTCCCCAGCATCAGCCTCTCTGTCCCCAGCATCAGCCTCTCCCCTCCCAGCATCAGCCTCTCTCCTCCCAGCATCAGCCTCTCTCCTCCCAGCCTACCCCAGCCTCAGCCTCCCCCAGCATCAGCCTCTCTCCTCCCAGCATCAGCCTCTCTCCTCCCAGCATCAGCCTCTCTCCTCCCAGCATCAGCCTTTTCTGTCCCCAGCATCAGCCTCTCTCCTCCCAGCCTACCCCAGCCTCAGCCTCCCCCAGCATCAGCCTCTCTCCTCCTAGCATCAGCCTCTCTCCTCCCAGCCTACCCCAGCCTCAGCCTCCCCCAGCATCAGCCTCTCTCTTCCCAGCATCAGCCTTTTCGGTCCCCAGCATCAGCCTCTCTCCTCCCAGCCTACCCCAGCCTCAGCCTCCCCCAGCATCAGCCTCTCTTCTCTCAGCCTCCCCATCCCAGCCTTCCCCAGGATCAGCCCCTCTCCTCCCAGCCTCCTCCAGCACGCCGTGCTCCTCTGCCGACACTCACAGATCCGATCGCATACACACACACACACACCCCCCCCGATCGCATACACTCACACACACCCGATCGCATACACTCACACACACCCGATCGCATACACTCACACACACACACACACACACACACACATTGACGATATTGCACATACGCGCTCATACTCACAACATCCGGAGATACCACATGCTTCTGGCCATGTGATCCTCCGGCAGGTCCTGGAAGCTCACAGCACAGTATCGCCGCCGAGAAGCAAGCGATATCCCAGGATGTTGTGAGTGTGTGGATGCGATGTGATGTGTGTGTGAGGTGTGTGTGAGAGTGAGTGTGATCTGATGTGTGTGTGTGTGTTCTTATGTGTGTGCGTGTGTGTATGTTCCGCCGCTGCAGGACCTTGATGCGCTGGTAACTATGCTACCATGGTTACCAGCGTATCTCGTCCCCCGCTCGCACGGGAGCCCACACCAGCATACGGCGGCAACCCCAGCAATGCGAGGGTATGTGTGTACGCTGATGTGGGCTCCCAGGGGTACAGTACTCACCTGGTAGTCGTGGCTCCGTGACCGTGTCGGTTCGGGGAATGCGTGGGGGGGCGGGGCCAGAGCTAGCGTGCATTGCGTGAGGGGGGCGGGGCGTGGCCGAGTTGCCAATGCCTGCAGGGTGCGGGGGCGAGAGGCCAATCTGTGGGGGGGCGGAGCCTGGGCGAGCGGCCGGCCAATCCGTGTGGGGGCGCAGCCTGGGCGAGCGGCCAATCCGTGCGGGGGGGCGGGGCCATGGCGAGCCCAGCGGCCAATCAGCTTTGTGTCACCGTAAGGACACAATTTTGGAGCAAGACAGACAGACAGACAGACAGACAAACAGACAGACAGACAGACAGAGTAAGGCAATTATATATATAGATATACACACTCATATATATACATACACACAGAACACACACACACACACACACACACATACATGAATACACATATGCACACGCACACACATTAGAGGGATTCTTTCCTTCCCCCGGTTTGTCTCCGGTCCAGCCTGCAGACTCCATTGATGATCCTCTTCGGCAGGAGGCAGGAGTCCAGGGCGCACAGCGTGACATCACAGTTAGCAGACAGGGCAGCGTCTGTTAACTGTGACACTGCCGGGGCTGCACTTCACAAGAACATCTGAAGGCGCAAAGGCGCAGTACAGCCACAACCGAAAAATAAACAGGCAACCCGGAACAGCTGCTGCTGGAATCGCCTGGGGCCCCCTGCCCTAGCCCAGCCAACCGATAGCAGCCTGAGGTTAACCAGCCCTATATGAAGCACGGGGCGGGGGCGCCCTGAGGTACGGGGCCCTCCGGTGGACACCCCGCTGTCCCAGTCCGAAGCTGTATACTCACCTCATCTCGGTCACCACCGCTGCTCCTTGTTCGCCGGCTGTCTGTGCTCTGCACACCTCAGCACAGTGGTGGCTGGCGCTTACTAGTGACGTTACCGCTGCTGAACTGTCAGAGCACAGCAGGACAATGATAAAAGGGCGCGCTGCGCTCCGTCTCATCGTCACTTTCAACTGTATCGGCATTTGCGATGCAATACATTTGAAAGTGCGATCCTGGGGGGGGGCCCGGTGCTAGAGCTGACACCGCGGGCAGCCACCCCAGGTCCCATAGGAGTGGCGTGGCCTGCCTCTATTGACGGTACGCCACTGCTGTGAGGCTAGCATACTACATAGGATATGTGGAGGACATTATACTGGGACCTGTGGGGATACTATACTTCAAAGGATATGTGGGGGATATTAAACTGGGGGCTGTCGGGATAGCATGCTACATAGGATATGTGGAGGACATTATACTGGAGGCTGTGGGGATAGCATACTATATAGGATATGTGGGGAACATTATACAGAGGGCTGTGGGGATAGCATACAACGTAGGATATGTGGGGGACATTATACTGGGGGCTGTGGGGATAGCATAATACATAGGATATGTGGGGGACATTATACTGGGGGCTGTGGAGCCATCATACTGTAACGGGGACTGTGGTGACCATACAGTATAGGGGGATGTGGTGGGACATTATTCCGTATAGACAGCTGTGATGACCATACTCTATAAGGGGCTGTAGAGGACATTATACTGTACAGGCGGACGTTGTTGACCTTATATTATGGGATGTTGTGACCATACTGTATATGGGGCTGTGGGAGACATTATACTGTATAAGCAGCTGTGGTGACCATATTGTATAGAGGGCTGTGGTGGACATCATACTATATATTGAGTGGCTGTGGTGGATATCATACTGTGTGGTGCTGTCGTTGGCATTATACTGTATATAAGTAGCTGTGGGGCCATTATACTTTATATAGGGAACAATGGAGGACATCATTGTATATTATTGGGGGTGTGGTAGTTACCATACTATATATTTGGGGAAAGTGGTGGATATCGTACTGCAAGGGGGGGCTGTGGTGGACACCATTGTGTATATTGGGGGGACTTTTGTTGATATACTGTATAGGCGGCTGTGGTAACCATCATACTGTATAGGGTGACAATGTGAGGATCGGGTACCGTCTAGAGGTGACAACGTGGTTGGCAGTTTTGTTGTAAATTATATTAATCACATGATGAACTTTTAAAAAAATAATAGGTTTCCCTTTATGTCTAATGGGGTCTGTTTCGTTTCCATTAGAGTATTCCCCGAATTCTGAAAATCAAAAGTTAAACCAAATGTCCACGGTTATAATTAGGTTATATTAGTTTCCATAACTGTCCTTGGGTTTGCTATATAAAATACAGGATAGTAGGGGTGGATATTGCTGATGGTCCCTGGTATTGTGTAAATGTTCCACAAAGAATGAATGATTATATCTCTAACTTTGAAAACCACTCCCTGTTGAGCCTCACATCTAAAGTACAATACTTTTATTATTCTTGCTGGTATTTTTATTAAAAAGGTCACAATATTAGTGGATGTGGTTGTCCGAGCTTGTACTTGACCCATTGGAGTCCATTGGAAAGGGGGGTTGTTAGGGTCCTGTTACCTTAGTCTCTGACCCTTTCCTTTACACTTGGGGGCTGAGGGTTCATCGTGGGGGAGGCCATCGGAGTCATCTGTTTTTTTTTGTTTCTTTGTGCACTTTTTTCTTTTATATGAATTGATATCTCATGGTTTCTTTATAGGGGGTATATTTGTTTATTTTCAAGATGTTTAACTAGATTTCTTTACTTGTCTTTTATTCCCTATTTTCTGTTATCAAATCAAAAGACCCTGTGGCATCAAAAAGTCACATGACATCACTGCCTTCTATGACATCACGAGGATCCAAACGTTCTATGCTACGACATCACAATGACATAGTTCCATAAGAACGTCACCCGCAGTCAGATCTGCACATTCACACTGACACAGAGGCCGAAGATGGAGACGATGCGTGGTAAGGATAGAGTCACAATGTGAGTGTGTAAGAAACATCGGACTGAACATGGATTATGTCCGGTGCAGTGCGATTCACGTATAGGCTGCCTATGGAGGAGCTCCTCCGCAGCTGTGATCTGCTCACAAGATCAGGACACACTCATATGACACCCAGTCATTGGCATATCGTATCGGATGGTATTGCATTGGATGCCATATGCTAGTGTGACTCTAACCTAAAAGGCTCCTAAAAGGTATGTACGACAGCGACACCCCCACCATCCTCACATACTGTACAGCTCTGGCAAAAATTAAGAGACCACTGCAAAATTGTCAGTTTTTCTGATTCTTCTCTTTATAGGTATATTTTTTTGTAAAGTGTAAATTGTTCTTTTATTCTATAAACTACTGACAACATGTCTCCAAATTTCCAAGCAAAAAAATTTGTATTTATTTTCTGAAAATGAGAAATGGTCAGAATAACAAAAAATGCATTGCTTTAAGACCTCAAATAATGCAAAGAAAGCAAGTTCACAATCATTTAGAAACAACAACACTAATAATGTTTTACCTCAGGAAGAGTTCAGAAATCAATATTTTGTGGAATAACCATGATTTTTAATCACAGCTTTCATGCGTCTTGGCATGCTTTCCACCAGTCTTTTACATTGCTCATTACTTTTGGGTGACCTTATGCCACTCCTGGTGCAAAAATGTAAGCAGTTCTTCTTTGTTTAATGGCTTGTGACTATCCATCTTCCTCTTGATTACAATCCAGAGGTTTTCAATGGGGTTCAGGTCTGGAGATTGGACTGGCCATGACAGGGTTTTGATGTGGTGGCCCTTCATCCACACATTGATTAACCTAGCTGTGTGGCATGGCACATTGTCCTGCTGGAAAAAACAATCCTCAGAATTTGGGAACATTGCCTGAGCAGAAGGAAGCAACTGTTTTTCCAGGATAACCTTGTATGCGGCTTGATTCATACGTCCTTCGCAAAATTTAATCTGCCCAATTCCTGCCCAATTTCTAGAGTAAAGCCCACTTTACACGTTGCAATTAGTTGTACAATCGCATTTGCGATGTGACACGCCCAGGTTGCATACGGGATCTTATGAGATTTCACGTTGGTCGTTCATTTGCTGTCACACGTGCGTTAGTAGTCTATGTTAAATTGGTCAATTTTGTGTGCGATCCTTTAGATCATGTGTTCTGTGATGTATGCATTGGGCACCTTTTTTTTTTTTTTTATTTATTGACTTGCCAAGCGTGTGTAATGTGTAGGGATGCATTTTTACTATGTCATCTGCCATTCAGCTCTGCTACATGGCCGCTAACAGCAGACACAGACATCCATGTAGCAGAGCTGAATGGCAGATGACAGCAGACACAGACAGAGCCGCACTGTCAGAATGAACTCGGGTGAACTTCACCCGACTTCATTGTCATGCTGCGGCTCTGTCTGTGTCGCGCCCTGATTAGCGGTCACCAGTGAAGGACTCACCGGTGACCGCTAATCTCCTAAGTTACTGAAGTTAGCAGCCCTCTCTCATATACTCACCGATCCCCGATCCCCGGCACTGCACGGCATTCACACTGCTCCGGCGGCTTTTACTGTTTTGAAAAAGCCGGCCGCCCATTAAACAATTTCGTATTCCCTGCTTTCCCCGCCCACCGGCGCCTATGATTGGTTACAGTGAGACACGCCCCCACTCTGAGTGACAGGTGTCACACTGCACCCAATCACAGCAGCCGGTGGGCGTGTCTATACTGTGTAGTGAAATAAATAATTAAATAATTAAAAAAAACGGCGTGCGGTTCCCCCCAATTTTAAAACCAGCCAGATAAAGCCATACGGCTGAAGGCTGGTATTCTCAGGATGGGGAGCTCCACGTTATGGGGAGCCCCCCAGCCTAACAATATCAGCCAACAGCCGCCCAGAATTGCCGCATACATTATATGCGACAGTTCTGGGACTGTACCCGGCTCTTCCCGATTTGCCCTGGTGCGTTGGCAAATCGGGGTAATAAGGACTTATTGGCAGCCCATAGCTGCCAATAAGTCCTAGATTAATCATGTCAGGCGTCTATGAGACACCCTCCATGATTAATCTGTAAATTACAGTAAATAAACACACACACACACGAAAAAATCCTTTATTAGAAATAAAAAACACAAACATATACCCTGGTTCACCACTTTAATCAGCCCCAAAAAGCCCTCCATGTCCGGCGTAATCCAGGATGCTCCAGCGTCGCTTCCAGCGCTGCTGCATGGAGGTGACCGGAGCTGCAGCAGACACCGCCGCTCCGGTCACCTCCACGCAGGTAAGGAAGACAGCCGCGCGATCAGCTGCTGTCACTGAGGTTACCCGCTGTCACTGGATCCAGCGGTGGCCGCGGGTAACCTCAGTGACAGCTCAGCTGATCGCGCTACTCACCTCAGTTGCTGCGTGGAGGTGATAGGAGCGGCGGTGAGTAGCGCGATCAGCTGAGCTGTCACTGAGGTTACCCGCGGCCACCGCTGGATCCAGTGACAGCGGGTAACCTCAGTGACAGCAGCTGATCGCGCGGCTGTCTTCATTACCTGCGTGGAGGTGACAGGAGCGGCTGTGTCTGCTGCAGCTCCGGTCACCTCCATGCAGCAGCGCTGGAAGCGACGCTGGAGCATCCTGGATTACGCCGGACATGGAGGGCTTTTTGGGGCTGATTAAAGTGGTGAACCAGGGTATATGTGTGTGTTTTTTATTTCTAATAAAGGATTTTTTCGGGCGTGTGTGTTTATTTACTGTAATTTACAGATTAATCATGGAAGGTGTCTCATAGACGCCTGACATGATTAATCTAGGACTTATTGGCAGCTATGGGCTGCCAATAAGTCCTTATTACCCCGATTTGCCAACGCACCAGGGCAAATCGGGAAGAGCCGGGTACAGTCCCAGAACTGTCGCATATAATGTATGCGGCAATTCTGGGCGGCTGTTGGCTGATATTGTTAGGCTGGGGGGCTCCACATAACGTGGAGCTCCCCATCCTGAGAATACCAGCCTTCAGCCGTATGGCTTTATCTGGCTGGTTTTAAAATTGGGGGGAACCGCACGCCGTTTTTTTTAATTATTTAATTATTTATTTCACTACACAGTATAGACACGCCCACCGGCTACTGTGATTGGGTGCAGTGTGACACCTGTCACTCAGCGTGGGGGCGTGTCTCACTGTAACCAATCATAGGCGCCGGTGGGCGGGGAAAGCAGGGAATACGAGATTGTTTAATGGGCGGCCGGCTTTTTCAAAACAGTAAAAGCCGCCGGAGCAGTGTGAACGCCGTGCAGCGCCGGGGATCGGTGAGTATATGAGAGAGGGGGATAGACTGACATGGACAGAGAGTGAGGGACAGAGATAGTGACCGACTGACAGAGATTAGTGAATGACAGACATTGTGAGGCGCTTCAGAACGCAGCTTTTCAGCTGCGCTCTGAAGCGGACCTTTTTTAAGCTGCGGTGCAGAGCGCACACCTGCGCACATAGCATCAGACACCGAAATCGTATGAGGGATGTCACACGTTACAATTGACTAGGTTCGTGCAACAAAACGCTCAATTCTAGAGAATGATACGATGTGTTTGCGATCAACGGTTTTGCGTTCAATCCTGATCGCACGTAGCTGTCACACGCAGATACCTCACAAACGATGCCGGATGTGCGTCACTTACAACTTGACCCCAACGACGGATTGTGAGATATATTGAAGCGTGTGTAGCGGGCTTAAGGTTATCTTCTCTGATGAGTCTAATTTTCAGCTTTGCCCAACACCTGGTCATCTAATGGTTCTACGGAGACCTGGAGAAGCGTACAAGCCACAGTGTCTTAAACCGACTGTGAAATTTGGCGGAGGATCGGAGATGATCTGGGGATGTTTCAGCAAGGCTAGGGTTATTTTTTATGTGAGGGGCAGTACAATGTCTTTGTAGTGTGTATCCGTATATATGTGTGTCCTGTATGTTACATGTGAGGGGCAGTACAATGTCTTTGTAGTGTGTATCTCTCCCGGATGTTCCTCCTCCATTTCTCCCAGTTGTACGATCGTTCCTCCTCCATCTCTCCCGGTTGTACCATCGTTCCTCCTCCATCTCTCCCGGTTGTACCATCGTTGCTCCTCCATCTCTCTCCTCCCGTCACTTCTTTCTTCACTGAATCTGTGATCTTGTTTTGATATAAGTAATCTTTTCTTATAGACGTGTCGATTTGGTTTTTGGACCTTTCCATTCTCGTATAAAACTCACAAAGCAATGAGGATGACACCAGCAGGTATGTATGGAGGGGTCTCAATTACTATTCTTAGGGCATGTTCAGGGATTTTTTGTGCTAATGCCACTATTTTTTAATTTCTCCTAATAAAAATTCTGTTTTCAGTTCCCTTTAGTGAGTGGGCCACGAAGAGTCTCCATGTGAAGCCTCAAGACCATCACAAGACGAAGCATAACACTATGTGGGTGAACACATTGTGTCTTTTCTCTTATGTGATCATCTGTTTTTCAAAAGGACGATCACTTATTTCGAGTGTTTTCTCTGCGTCTGAACGTTTTTTTGTTCTTTCCTGAAGCGCTTTGACATTTTCCGAGTTTGAGTAACGATTTTTTAATAATTTTTTTGACAACTTTTTACGGGCATTTTTCGGTCGAAAACACAAAACGAGCGAAAAAAGCATCATAGGGGCGTATTTTTTATCCTATTGTGTATTATATATACAGAGTTTTTGTAGCGAGGCCCCGATTCATCAAGACCAGCGTTGTTTACGCCTGTTCTGATGAGGGGCATGTTGGAGTTACACCAGTTTCATTACGAGGCGCAGTGTAACAAACCTTACCATATCCCAAGATTAAGACAATGCACCTTGAACGATCGGTAATAGATCGCTTAGGGCATATAAGCCGCCATTGTTCTGCCATTGTTCTCGGCAGTGTGACTCCTGTTTACACAGGACGATGCACCACCATGAACAATGAAGAGCTTTTTTGCTGCACAAAATTGTTTCAACCTACAAACGAGCATCTTGGTTGATCATCAAATGACAGCTAGTGTGCATGCAAAGATGTCGTGAGCGAACACTCGCTGTTTCACGATAATCTTTCAGTGTGAATTATATCCCTTTTTTTCCGGATTGTTTTTACTTTTTATTAGCATTTTTCTGACTTACTTTTAATACGATGGATAAAATGGGAAAACGTAAATAAAAAGCAAAAATAAAATATTCCCGAGTGCTTCATCCCCGATGGTTTTAGGGGCGGGAAAAAAAAGAGACATTGTGAACATTCCTTAAACATTGCAGAACAGACACAGACTGACGTCACACGACATGGACTCTCACAGACTGATGTCACACGACATGGACGCTCACAGACTGACGTCACACGACATGGACGCTCACAGACTGACGTCACACGACATGGTCTCTCACAGACTGATGTCACACGACATGGACTCTCACAGACTGATGTCACACGACATGGACGCTCACAGACTGACGTCACACGACATGGACGCTCACAGACTGACGTCACACGACATGGACGCTCACAGACTGACGTCACACGATATGGACGCTCACAGACTGACGTCACACGACATGGACGCTCACGGACTGACGTCACACGACATGGACGCTCACAGACTAACGTCACATGACATGGACACTCACAGACTGACGTCACACGACATGGACGCTCATACACGGACAGAGCTGGTTCACTAAAGACAATTAGTAAAGTGTATATTTGTATATTATGTACATTGTGAGCCTTATCTTCTTAATGACCAGACACAGTTTTTCCGATTATCATCCATCTGCGATATTTTTGCCCTTTTTCTCATAGAAATGCTTCTCCGCAGATAGATTTTTTTTTTCATATTTATTTGTTCTATTTTTGTCATAAAGTCATTAAGAGGTACGGACACTATTTCTGGATTGTAAATTGTATTGCATGTGCAGCAGCATCAGGCAGGCAGTATGGGCGGCACGGTGGCTCAGTGATCAGCACTGGTGCTTTGCAGCGCTGGGGTCCTTGGACAACATTTGCAAGGAGTTTGTATGTTCTCCCCGTGTTTGCGTGGGTTTCCTCCGGGGTCTCCGGTTTCCTCCCACACTCCAAAGACATACAACAAAAAGAGGCGATCAGTAATGGAAAAAAGATTGTTGTCTTTTATTTATTTACTAGCTGTAGTACCCGAGCGTTGCCCGGGATAGTAACTATAAGTCTATCTCCCAGTCTCTGTCTGTGTCCCCGTCCGTCTCTGTCCCCATCCGTCTTTCCCCGTTCGTCTCTGACCCCGTCCGTCTCTGACCCCGTCCGTCTCTGACCCCGTCCGTCTCTGACCCTGTTCGTCTCTGTCTGTCTCTTTCCCCATCTGTCTCTGTCTGTCTCTTTCCCCGTCTATTTCCCCGTCTGTTTCTGTCTGTCTCTTTCCCCGTCTGTCTCTGTCTGTTTCTTTCCCCGTCTGTCTCTTTCCCAGTCTGTCTCTGTCTATCTCTTTCCTCATCTGTCTCTGTCTATTTCTTTCCCCGTCTGTCTCTGTCTGTCTCTTTCCCCGTCTGTCTCTGCATTTCTCTTTCCCCGTCTGTCTCTGTCTGTCTCTGTCTGTCTATCTTTCCCTGTCTGTCTCTGTCTGTCTTACCCCGTCTGTCTCTCTGTCTCTTTCCCCATCTGTCTTTTTCCCAGTCTATCTCTGTCTGTCTCTTTCCCCGTCTGTCTTTCTGTGTCTTTCCCCGTCTGTCTCTTTCCCCGTCTGTCTATCTCTGCCTGTCTCCTCATCTGTCTCTGTCTGTCTCTTTCCCTGTCTGTCTCTTTCCCAGTATGTTTCTGTCTGTCTCTTTCCCAGTCTGTCTCTTTCCCAGTCTGTCTCTTTCCCAGTCTGTTTGTCTCTGTCTGTCTCTTTCCCAGTCTGTTTGTCTCTGTCTCTTTCCCTGTCTGTCTGTCTCTTTCCCAGTCTGTCTCTGTCTGTCTCTTTCCCAGTCTGTCTCTGTCTGTCTCTTTCCCAGTCTGTCTCTGTCTGTCTCTTTCCCCGTCTGTCTCTGTCTGTCTATTTCCTCGTCTGTCTCTGTCTGTCTCTTTCCCCGTCTGTCTGTTTGTCTCTTTCCCTGTCTTTCTCTGTCTGTCTCTTTCTCCGTCTGTCTCTGTCTGTCTCTTTCCCCATCTGTCTCTGTCTGTCTCTTTCCCATCTGTCTGTCTCTTTCCCCGTCTGTCTCTGTCTGTCTCTTTCCCCATCTGTATTTTTCCCAGTCTGCCTCTGTCTGTCTCTTTCCCCGTCTGTCTATGTCAGTCTTTTTCTCAATCTGTCTCTGTCTGTCTCTTTCCCCGTCTGTCTCTGTCTCTTTCCCAGTTTGTCTGTCTCTGTCTGTCTCTTTCCAAGTCTGTCTCTGTCTCTTTCCCAGTCTGTCTGTCTCTTTCCCACTCTGTCTCTTTCCCAGTCTGTCTCTTTCCCAGTATGTTTGTCTCTGTCTGTCTCTTTCCCCGTTTGTCTCTGTCTGTCTTTTTCCCCGTCTGTCTCTGTCTGTCTATTTCCCAGTCTGTTTGTCTCTGTCTGTCTCTTTCCCAGTCTGTCTCTGTCTGTCTCTTTCCCCGTCTGTCTCTTTCATCGTCTGTCTGTCTTTCCCCGTCTGTCGAAGTCTGTCTCTTTCCCCATCTGTCTATGTCTGTCTCTTTCCCCATCTGTCTTTTTCCCAGTCTGTCTCTTTCCCCATCTGTCTATCTCTGTCTCTTTCCCCGTCTGTCTTTTTCCCCATCTGTCTCTGTCTGTCTCTTTCCCCATCTGTATCTGTCTGTCTCTTTCCTCATCTGTCTCTTTCCCAGTCTGTCTCTGTCTGTCTCTGTCCCAGTCTGTCTCTGTCTGTCTCTTTGCCAGTCTGTCTCTTTCCCAGTCTGTCTCTTTCCCAGTCTGTTTGTCTCTGTCTGTCTCTTTCCCAGTCTGTCTCTTTCCCAGTCTGTCTCTTTCCCAGTCTGTTTTTCTCTGTCTGTCTCTTTCCCAGTCTGTTTGTCTGTCTGTCTCCCCGTCTGTCTCTGTCTGTCTCTTTTCCCGTCTGTCTGTCTGTCTTTCCCAGTCTATTTGTCTCTGTCTGTCTCTTTCCCAGTCTGTCTCTGTCTGTCTCTTTCCCAGTCTGTCTCTGTCTGTCTCTTTCCTCGTCTGTCTCTGTCTGTCTCTTTCCCCGTCTGTCTCTGTCTGTCTCTTTCCCCGTCTGTCTCTGTCTGTTTCTTTCCCCGTCTGTCTCTGTCTGTCTCTTTCCCCGTCTGTCTCTTTCCCCATCTGACTCTGTTTGTCTCTTTCCCCGTCTGTCTCTTTTCCCGTCTGTCTCTGTCTGTCTCTTTCCCCATCTGTCTTTCTCTTTCCCCGTCTGTCTCTGTCTGCCTATTTCCCCGTCTGTCTCTTTCCCCATCTGCCTCTTTCCCCATCTGTCTCTTTCCCCGTCTGCCTCTTTCCCCGTCTGCCTCTTTCCCCGTCTGCCTCTTTCCCCGTCTGTCTCTGTCTGCCTCTTTCCAGGTCTGCCTCTTTCCCCGTCTGCCTCTTTGCCCGTCTGTCTCTTTCCCCGTCTGTCTCTTTCCCCGTCTGTCTCTTTCCCCGTCTGTCTCTGTCTGTCTTTTTCCCTTTCTGTCTCTGTTTGTCTTTTTCCCTGTCTGTCTCTTTCTGTCTGTCTGTCTGTCTCTATCCGTCTCACCACCGACATCATATAACCTCACACATAAGCTTCTTATACTGTGACTGTCCTTTGTTCCTATCACAGTCACAAGCACAGCTGCTATTAATAACCAGTAGTTGCTGGCTCCATTCACTTTAATGTAGGCAGGTTTTTTGGAGAGTAACTGTAAAGCGCAGGGTTAAATTTTCCCATCAAAATATAGTCTACGACGTTCCCTGGGTCACATAGAGTGTCTGTGCAAACGTTCGTGATTCTAAATGCAACGGTGCGGATTCCTTTAGCAGACATACACACATACATACATACATACATATACACACTCACACATACATACACTCAGCTTTATATATTAGATTTATTTATTTAAGCTGTAACACTTCCGCTCTTTTAGGCTGAGCTCACACCTTGCATGTTTGATGTGAATTTTACACCCAATTTATTTTTCAGCCCCAAAGTGGGTGAGTTTTTCTTAATCTCATCCCCACTCAAGTCTGTGTGGGGCAGAATCCATATGGAAATTACCTTTTTTATGCTTTTTCTTATTATTTACAGCATGTCAATTTCTGTAGTGGATTTTACATATTCATTTCAATGTGGATCCTTTAATCTGTATGTTAAATTGACGGCCTGGCATAAAATATGGATGATTTTTTTTCCATGCATTAATAAAATGTTTATACACTGCAGATTAAATTTTATCAATCCAGATGTAAAATCCGCACCAAATACGCAAAGTGTGAATTCGGCCTAAAAGAGAATGATACAGATCTGCAATTGTACATATAAGCTATAGACAAGGGAAGGAGTCAACCATACTTTTCTAATACTGAACAACTCTTTTTGATAAATTTTAGTATAATGAAATTATTATTATTGATTACTTATTATAATTTTTGGTTCACTGACTATTGCTAATAAATAAATTTAAAACAAGAATCGGTCTCAGTGTTTTTCTTCTCGGCGATTATTATATCTCAGAGTTACCAGGATACATCGATGATACTTCATATTCCTGACCAGTCTCCTGTCCATCATCCACGTTCCAGATCCAGTCCCCTGTCCATCATCCACTTCTCAGATCCAGTCCCCTGTCCATCATCCACTTTTCAGATCCAGTCCCCTGTCCATCATCCACTTTCCAAATCCAGTCCCCTGTCCATCATCCACTTTCCAGATCCAGCGACCCGTCCATCAACCACTTTTCAGATCCAGTCCCCTGTCCATCATCCACTTTCCAGATCCAGTCCCTTGTCCATCATCCACTTTCCAAATCCAGTCCCCTGTCCATCATCCACTTTCCAGATTCAGTCCCCTGTCCATCATCCACTTTCCAGATCCAGTCCCCTGTCCATCATCCACATTCCAGATCCAGTCCTCTGTCCATCATTCACTTTTCAAATCCAGTCCCCTCTCCATCATCCACTTTTCAGATCCAGTCCCCTGTCCATCATCCACGTTCCAGATCCAGTCCCCTGTCCATCATCCACGTTCCAGATCCAGTCCCCTGTCCATCATCCACATTCGAGATCCAGTCCCCTGTCCATCATCCACTTTCCAGACCAGTCCCCTGTCCATCATCCACTTTTCAGATCCAGTCCCCTGTCCATCATCCACTTTCCAGATCCAGTCCCCTGTCCATCATCCACTTTCCAAATCCAGTCCCCTGTCCATCATCCACTTTCCAGATCCAGTCCCCTGTCCATCATCCACTTTCCAGAACCAGTCCCCTGTTCATCATCCACTTCCCAGATCCAGGCCCCTGTCCATCATCATTTATTAAATGAAACAAACAGGTTTTCTTCCCATCTTGTGGAAGGTGGTTGGGGTCGGATTCTCATTATTGGGGTCTTTTCATTTTTTGTGCAGTTATTCTGTTTTAATATGGTGCCTCAATAAATGAATAATAGCCATGAGTGCCCTCCTCAACAAGTGAAAAGCCCCTATAGATACTAATAACAGCGAGAGTGGAACTGACCTGAGCAGTCATCCACAGGCCACTGGTTTGGGACCCTCAAGACAAGCTAATTACCAAATCTATTGCACTATTGGATGTGCTTTTTTGTGTAGACCAGGCTGCAATGTTCTGATGCAGGAGAAGCAGGAGACCTCTGAGAATAAGGTCCCGGCAGGGCAGTGTGTGGACGTAACACTGTGACTACTAATGGCATGATCCTCTGTGGCTAGCATGGTCTGGGGCATCGTGGCTGACATAGTCTAAGGGTATTCGTGACTGTCAGGATAATGGGCACTTTGGCTAACATTTTCAGGGAGCAATGTGGGTTCAATATGTCTGAAAATGTGAAGGGGAAAGCTAACAGGACATAGAGGATTTGAAGACAACGATTGATGAGCGGGAACTACAATGCTCGATACTCATAACTAGTGATGAGCAAGCACTAGAATGTTTGGAACTCGTTAACAACAGTTGTATGCTTAGATGGGCGCGACTCAAGAGCTGAAATATAATGGAATTGAATGGGGAACTCAAGCATTTTTACGGAATATTTCCCAGAAAAATGCTTGAGGCCCACATTGATTTTCATAATACGCGGGTGCTCGAGTGCCCGAGCATGGTAGTGCTCGATAATCACTAGTTACGAGTACAGAGCACTCGAGCATGGTAGTGCTCGATCATCACTAGTTACGAGTACAGAGCACTCGAGCATGGTAGTGCCTGCTTCATTACTAGTTATGAGTAGTGAGCACCAGAGCATGGTAGTGCTCACTCATCACTAGTTACGAGTACCAGGCACCCGAGCATGGTGGTGCTCGCCTCTAACAGCAGCAGGTAAATCAGAGATCTGACTGTAAACACATACCGGTGTGGAGCATGTCTGAAGCCGGCGTTCATAGGAGATGATCATTTCAGCAGTCCAGAGCAGTGCTGATACATCGTTCTGTACGGCAGAAGTTATCGGAATATCGCAGCTTCAAGTCCCCTAAGGAGATGAGTAAAAACAGTAAAAAGCGAAAAAAAAGTATGAAGAAAAAACAAATAAAGCTTAAATACGGCTATGTTGATGGAAAAAATAAACAGGTTTTTGCTCTTGGAAGAAGGGGAGGAAAAAACAAAAATGAAAAGCAGAAAATTGCCAGGTGGTGAAGGGGTTAAACTTATTTGCATGGCTAAGGCTGCTTTCACACATCCGGCTTGAGCTGTGCGGCTCAATCCGGCTGTGCAAGCTATGCAACGGATGCGGTGAAAACACCGCATCCTTTGCATAAGTTTTTCCCATGCGGCCCGTCCGTTTTTTGCCGCTTGCGGCATGCTACTGAGCATGCGCAGTGGCAAAAACCGCATGCGGCGGCCGGATTAGGTTTTTGCCGCATCGCGCCGCATCCGGCCGCCATAGGCATGCATTGAAAAATGCGCTGCATCGGCCGAATGCGGCGTGATGTGGTTTTTTTTCCACACGA
This sequence comes from Anomaloglossus baeobatrachus, assembly GCF_048569485.1. Lineage (NCBI taxonomy): Eukaryota > Metazoa > Chordata > Amphibia > Anura > Aromobatidae > Anomaloglossus > Anomaloglossus baeobatrachus. Next base: position 674,105,248 of record NC_134354.1, read on the forward strand.
AAAAACGTGCCAGGCAACGTTCCATCCGGCCGCCGCATCGGCTAAATCTGCCGCATGCGGCAAAAACCGGATGGAGCGCAAGGCTTTGCGGCACTAATTAAAGTCTATGCAGAAAAACCGCAACCGGCAGCAAAAAAAAACGGTTGCGATTTTCCTGCAAAGTGGCGGATTGTGCCGCATTGCAGAAACCGGAGGTGTGAAAGCAGCCTAACCGGGCCAGAATGGTGACAGTGGCGGAAAATCGCAAAATATCTCACATTTTTTAAACAATTATTGTAGTGAATGTCGAAAACGCCTTCACACATGGCTCCCATTGTGCACAGTGTATTTTATATTGTGCGATCAGGCAGGAAAAAAAATAGTAATATCGTAAAACCTTAATATATTTTTTTTTTAAAAGAAAAACTATTGTGTATGAATCCGCCCTAAAGCGAGACTTATTATTCAGGCTACTCAGTATTCAGGCTTATCACATACTGGCAAGTGGAGGTCACCATGACACCACAGTAACTGAGCTCATGAGGGAAGCAGAGGCGGCCATCTTGTGGACGGCCCTTGTAACTGTTTAATGAAGGGATCATACACACAGTACACCTCTGTGTGGAGCTGGAGCAGAGGCTTCTTTATGAGGAGTCTTATACACCACTATATAAATGCAAGACAGATCAACTGTTATATACCTTGGGGAGCTGGGGATGCTGAGGAGCTGGGGATGCTGAGGAGCTGTGGACGCTGAGAAGTTGGGGATGCTGAGGAGCTGGGAACGCTGAAGAGCTGGGGATGCTGAGGAGCTGGGGATGCTGAGGAGCTGGGGGATGCTGAGGAGCTGGGGATGCTGAGGAGCTGGGGATGCTGAGGAGCTGGGGATGCTGAGGAGCTGGGGACGCTGAGGAGCTGGGGACGCTGAGGAGCTGGGAACGCTGAAGAGCTGGGGATGCTGAGGAGCTGGGGACGCTGAGGAGCTGGGGGATGCTGAGGAGCTGGGGACGCTGAAGAGCTGGGGACGCTGAGGAGCTGGGGACGCTGAGGAGCTGGGGACGCTGAGGAGCTGGGGATGCTGAGGAGCTGGGGATGCTGAGGAGCTGTGGACGCTGAGAAGTTGGGGATGCTGAGGAGCTGGGAACGCTGAAGAGCTGGGGATGCTGAGGAGCTGGGGATGCTGAGGAGCTGGGGGATGCTGAGGAGCTGGGGATGCTGAGGAGCTGGGGATGCTGAGGAGCTGGGGACGCTGAGGAGCTGGGGACGCTGAGGAGCTGGGAACGCTGAAGAGCTGGGGATGCTGAGGAGCTGGGGACGCTGAGGAGCTGGGGGATGCTGAGGAGCTGGGGACGCTGAGGAGCTGGGGACGCTGAGGAGCTGGGGACGCTGAGGAGCTGGGGATGCTGAGGAGCTGTGGACGCTGAGAAGTTGGGGATGCTGAGGAGCTGGGAACGCTGAAGAGCTGGGGATGCTGAGGAGCTGGGGATGCTGAGGAGCTGGGGATGCTGAGGAGCTGGGGATGCTGAGGAGCTGGGGACGCTGAGGAGCTGGGGACGCTGAGGAGCTGGGAACGCTGAAGAGCTGGGGATGCTGAGGAGCTGGGGATGCTGAGGAGCTGGGGACGCTGAGGAGCTGGGGATGCTGAGGAGCTGGGGATGCTGAGGAGCTGGGGACGCTGAGGAGCTGGGGACGCTGAGGAGCTGGGGACGCTGAGGAGCTGGGAACGCTGAAGAGCTGGGGACGCTGAGGAGCTGGGGACGCTGAGGAGCTGGGGACGCTGAGGAGCTGGGAACGCTGAAGAGCTGGGGATGCTGAGGAGCTGGGGACGCTGAGGAGCTGGGGGATGCTGAGGAGCTGGGGACGCTGAAGAGCTGGGGACGCTGAAGAGCTGGGGACGCTGAGGAGCTGGGGACGCTGAAGAGCTGGGGACGCTGAGGAGCTGGGGGATGCTGAGGAGCTGGGGACGCTGAGGAGCTGGGGACGCTGAGGAGCTGGGGACGCTGAGGAGCTGGGGACGCTGAAGAGCTGGGGACGCTGAGGAGCTGTGGATGCTGAGGAGCTGGGGATGCTGAGAAGCTGGGGATGCTGAGGAGCTGGGGATGCTGAGGAGCTGGGGATGCTGAGGAGCTGGGGATGCTGAGGAGCTGGGGACGCTGAGGAGCTGGGGACGCTGAGGAGCTGGGGGATGCTGAGGAGCTGGGGATGCTGAGGAGCTGGGGACGCTGAAGAGCTGGGGACGCTGAGGAGCTGGGGACGCTGAGGAGCTGGGGACGCTGAAGAGCTGGGGACGCTGAGGAGCTGGGGACGCTGAGGAGCTGGGGACGCTGAAGAGCTGGGGACGCTGAGGAGCTGGGGACGCTGAGGAGCTGGGGATGCTGAGAAGCTGGGGATGCTGAGGAGCTGGGGATGCTGAGGAGCTGGGGATGCTGAGGAGCTGGGGATGCTGAGGAGCTGGGGACGCTGAGGAGCTGGGGGATGCTGAGGAGCTGGGGATGCTGAGGAGCTGGGGACGCTGAGGAGCTGGGGATGCAGGCCAGGTCCCTGCTCTTGGGACTCTTCTTGGGGCACATTTGCAGCCCCTGCCCCTACTTACACTCTGTTATATATACGATCCCTTGTTTGCTGCCTTTCATCACAATTCACATTGGTTGCAGTAAACACGTGATCACATTCCCGCGGCTCCTCCACCAGAAGAAAGCGCAATGGCAGTTACACTGCCGGCAGGGGGCGCTGAGGAGCGCAGCGTCACTACGGACTGCACCTTTGTGAATCCACGTCTGGTCTAACCCCTAGGGCCGCATCACAGGAGCAGTACGGTGCGCGGTACCAGCTCCTCCCTCTGGCGCCACCTGCTGGTCTGGACTGATTGTTGCCTATGACGCCATAACATGGACAACCTCCTGAGGGGAGCGCTGCTAGTGCTGTGGGCGGCAGTTGTGCTGGGAAATGAGACAGTAGGTAGGAGAGGAAACATTCACTATAGGAAGCCATCAGCTCTGCGCTTATTGTATATGTTGTATCACATGGGTTATATCCACTCAGTATGTATATATCATAACCTTAAATACAGTGTGCCCCCATAACAGTGCATATGAGAGTGTCCCCATAACAGTGCATATGAGAGTGTCCCCATAACAGTAGATATGATTGCCCCATAACTATATATGAGAGTTCCCCCATAACAGTGCATAGGAGTGCTCCCATAACAGTGCATATGAGTGCCAACATAACAGTTTATATAAAAGTGCCACCCTAACAGTGCATATGAGTGTACCGCCCCACTCTCAGCAGCCGAGCTGCTCGGATCCGGCCCTTCTGTGGGTGGCTCGAGGGACTCCGGACCCGGGGGCCTCACGGTCACTTCAAATGAAAAGGGGGAGTGATGGGATGGTGGATGTAGGACGTATATGTACGGGCTGAGCCGTACGGAGTTCGTGACGCCACCTGTGTGGTGATATTGGACACCACCGCTGCAGTTACGGGGCACCCGGGGGAGATGTTGTGCAGCAAGTTGTTAACCCCTCCGTGGGCAGGGATGGTGGCCCCGGGACCCGTTGGGGGATTGGCGGTTAAGGGAGATGGGCGACCGCAGGGTGCTGGTGTACTCACTATTAGAAAACACACAAGTCTCTGGTAAACCAAGGTGATGGTGGTCGGTGCCCACAGCCGCCTGCGTTCGAATTCCGCCACCCAGCTGGTGGTCTCTGTCTTTCTCCTGCACCTGTTTAGAATGGTGGATTGCCTGTGCATGCAACTACAGGAGTCCGCTCCTGGCTGGATGTGGCCTAAGGAGCCCTTTGCCCGCAGACGCTGGCCCGGAGGATCTCTGAGCCATGGCGGTGGCCTTTTATCCTCCTCGGTGGGCTGTTGCCTTCAGTCGGGACTTTGGGTGAGACAGGACCTCTAGTCCTGGCCGCAATCAGTTAATTAACTAGTTCCAGTCGCTTCTGGGCCTAGCTTCAGGGTCTGAGTACCCCCTGTGTGCTCCGGTTTCCAAGTCGGTTCCCCGGGTCGGTACCGGCGGGCCACAACCCTGTCCCGGTCCACGTCGGTTCCACCGAGCCGTCTTCCCGGCTCCTGCAGACGGAGACCGCCGTCTGCCTCCTAGCCAAAGGCACCAGGGCTCCTATCCTGGTACCTGTTTAATTTGGGTATTCGCCTCTGCTGGAGCTGGACACAGCTCCAGCCCACACTCCTCTCCCACTTGAACTCTAAACACTTTCCAGCTATTTCCCGCCCCGGGCTATCTAAAACTCCTAGGTGGGCGTCTTCCAACCACCTGGTTCCGCCCCCTGGTGTGTCTATCAAGCCCTGAGGGGGGGTGACTAGGTTTTAAGGTTGGCTGTGTGTTACCTGTGGGGGAAAGGTGTAATGCGGGGCCCTATCTGTGACTACCTGGCCCGTCCAGGGCGGCACATGAGTGCCACCCTAACAGTGTATATGAGAGTGCCCCCATAACAGTGCATATGAGTTCTCCCATAACAGTGCATATGAGTGCTCCCATAACAGTGAATGAGTACCACCCTAACAGTTTATATAAGAGTGCCCCCATAACAGTGCATATGAGAGTGCCCCCTAACAGTACATATGAGAGTGCCCCCATAACAGTGCATATGAGTTCTCCAATAACAGTGCATATGAGTGCTACCCTAACAGTGCATATGAGAGTGCCCTCCATAACAGTGGAGATGAGTGTCCCCATAACAGTGCATATGAGGGTGACCTCCATAACAGTGTATATGAGAGTTTATCCCTTAGTAATGGATATAATAGTGCCCCCCATAACAGGTGATATGAGAGTGCCCCCAGCCCCATAACAGTGGATATGAGAGTGCCCCTGATAACAGTGCATATGACAGTGCCCCCATAATAGTGGATATGAGAGTGCCCCATAACAGTAGATATGAGGCTGTCCCCATAACAGTGGATATCATAATGTCCCCATAGAGAAGATTTCACAAAGGTTCCATTACAGTAGATGTGAGATGCCCCCAGAGCGGTGGATAATGTAGTAGCGCCCCACATAAGAGTACATGTCAGTGTGATTCAGTAAATTCGCTCCCCTAGAAGGTGCGACTGTGGATTCAGCCCCTTTACATTACTATATTCTGTGTTGTCAGAGTCAGCTTACTCTTCTGTTTCTAGGTCTATGTACAGTTAGGTCCAGATATTTGGACGGTGACACAAGTTCTCGTATTTTAGCTGTTCACCAAAACATATTCAAGATACAGTGATATAATCAATATGGGCTTAAAGTGCAAACTCTATGCTTTAATTTGAGGGTATTCACATCCTAATTAGAGTAATGGTTTGGGACAGGGGTGGGGAACCTGTTTTGAGCCGGGGGCCATTTGGAAATTTCTACCAACCTTCGAGGGCTGCACAAAATTATCAATGTGAAAATGACCCTGCTATATTTGATCAAACAATTAATTAACTGACAACTATGGCGGCCGGAGCTGCTCGTCTTTGGTGCAGCTGTGATGATTAGTGATACTAATCATGTTTCTTCTCACAGCTACTTTTCCAGGTTTGTCTCGGCCTGGAGCACAGTCAACTCTTTGTGATAATAAGATTGGTAAATCATATACATCACATAACAGATGCTGTATATACATCACAGGAGACACTGGAGGCACATATATCACATAGGAGACACTGGGACTGCTGTATATACATCATAGGAGACACTGGGGTCACATACATCACTGGAGGGGCTGGGGGCATATACATCACATAGGAGACGCTGGGACTGCTGTATATACATCACAGGAGACACTGGGGGATATACATATCACACAAGGGGCTGGGGACATGTATATACCCCCAGCCCCTCTCGTGATGTAAATGCCCCCAGTCCCTCCTGTGATGTATATGTGCATACACATCACAGGAGATGCTGGGGGGCATACACATCACAGGAGCTGCTGGGGGGCATACAGATCAAAGGAGATGCTGGGGGGCATACAGATCATAGGAGATGCTGGGGGGCATACAGATCACAGGAAACGCTGGGGGCATGCACACCACAGGAGACGCTGAGGGAATGCAGATCACAGGAGACACTGGAGGCATGCTGGGGCACAGATAAAACATGAGGGGCTGGGGCACAGACACCACATGAGGGGCTGGGGCACAGACACCACATGAGGGGCTGGGGCACAGACACCACATGAGGGTCTGGGGCACAGACACCACATGAGGGGCTGGGGCACAGACACCACATGAGGGGCTGGGGCACAGACCCCTCATGAGGGGCTGGGGCACAGACACCACATGAGGGGATGGGGCATGTACAAAACTGGAGAGGCTGAGGCATGGACAGCACTGGCAGCTGCACGGAAGCACTAGGTGGCAGCACAGACAGAACTAGGTGGCAGCAAGGACAGCACTAGGTGGAAGCATGGACAGCACTAGGTGGAAGCACGGACAGCACTAGGAGGATTCACGGACAACACTAGGAGGCATCACGGAGAGCACTACGGAGGGGCTGGGGCACATACATCACAAGGGGGGCTGGGGCACAGACACCACAAAAGGGGCTGGGGCACAGACACCACAAGAGGGGCTGGGGGCATACACATCACAAGAGGGTCTTTGGCTGTCTCGCTAAATTCTCCTAAAAAGGGGCTGAAAGCCCGTACTTACGAAGTGCTCACTGATATCCTAATCAGGCACAAATACTAAGATTCTTTATAGCAAGATATTATTTATGTTAATAGCACATGAATAATCAATGGCACATAGGCATTAGCACTATAGTCATAGAATCTTATACAATAACAGAAATATGCATCAACATTACCGTATGTTTTAGCATTCCTCCCTCATCGGAGGGACTCAATTAGTGAGAAGGAAAACAACCCGGCCTCTGCATCACAGGCGCAGTGCGTCCACTTTGAGCTTCCTGGAAATGTCCCTGTCTCACTAAGCGAGCCCTGTATTTTTATACCAAACTTTGTACATTGTGGTCGTCGTGTGCACTGAGTATTGCAATTGGTGACCAGCATGTGATTGCTGAGTCATGGTCATATAACCTGACCACACGATGCTGTGGGTACCAGTAGCTTCCTACACATGTTGCTAGCTTGACCACTAGTTTCCTGCATATGTTGCGCATGTGTTGCAATGTTTCCTGCATATGTTGAACTGTAAGGGTTCTTTCCTCATAACAGTGGTTTGTTCAAGACCTGCTAACACGTACTCTTTCTTCATCATGGTGAAACCGGGTCAACCAGAGGACACCTCTCATATACTGAGTTTGGATGGATCAAATAAGACCTGTGATCAGTATCTTTTGATTAGGATTCATATCTAATCACACTCATTCTTCAGTCATATCACATTGGTATCACAGGGGCACAGACAACACAAGAGGGGCTGGGGCACAAACAACACAAGAGGGGCTGGGGCACAGACATCACTGGTGGGAGGCACAGGCATCACTGTTGGGAGGCACAGGCATCACTGTTGGTAGGCACAGGCATCACTGTTGGGAGGCACAGGCATCACTGGGGGAGGCACAGGCATCACTGGGGGGTAGCACAGGCATCACTGGGGGAGGCACAGACATCACTGAGGGACACACAACACTGGGGGGCTGTACACAGCACTTGCGGAGACCTGACATCAATGGAGGGAGGAGGGACACACAAACCTGGGGTGATACACACCATTGGGGGGCACATAGTACTGACCGTTGCACGCAACTCTGGGGGGAGGGGGCCACAAAGCACTGGAAGGGCCACACAGCAGCAGAGGACGGGCGCTGGACACATAGAAGCGCCGGACTCACACCACTGGAGAGCAGGCACCAGACACGCAGCTCCGGAGGGCAGAGGGGCAGGCACACTGCTCCAAAAGGCAGAGGGGCAGGCACATCGCTCTAGAGGGCAGAGGGGCGGGCACACCGCTCCAGAGGGTAGAGGGCGAGCACACACTGCTAGAAGCTGGGAAGCTGCTGTGGGATGGAAGCGCAGAGCGCTAAACACCCACAAAATAAAAGTCCTGAGCTCGCTGACACTGGCCACAAGCAGAGCATGTGGGGATTTAAGAGGCCAGCGGCCTGCAAGACCGCGGTGGTGGCTCGAGCACTGCTGCTCCTGGGAATCTACCCGGGGGCCGTAGAAAAGGACATGGCGGGACGCATGCAGCCCGCGGGCCGGAGGTTCCCCACCCCTGGTTTAGGAATTACAGCTCTTTAATATGTAGCTGCCTCTTTTTCACAAGACCAAAAATAATTGGACAATTATCTCAGAAGCTCTTTAATGGGCTGCAAGGAATATTCCCTCATTAATCCATTAATTAGGCAGGTAAAAGGTCTGGAGCTGATTCCAGGTGTGGCATTTGCATTTAGAAGCTGTGGCTGTGACCCAACAACATGATGTCAAAGAACTCTCAATGGAAGAGAAACAGACCATCATTAGGTTGAAAAAAAGAAAAATCCATCAGAGAGATAGTAGAAATTATAGGAATGGCCAAATCAACTGTGCAAAAAAAAAGAGCACACTGGTGAGCTTGAGAACTCAAATGCCTGGATATCACAGCAGACAACACTGGTGGATTATTGCAGATTTTTTTCCAGGATGAATAAAAACCCCAACATCTACCCAAGTAAGGCCCTGTGCGCACGCTGCGGTTTATACCGTGGTTTTGCCGCAGTTTTGCTGCAAAAAATGTTCCTAACCTTGCTGCAGTCCTTCCCCTGCAAAACATATGGTAAAAAAATATGCTGTGCGCACACTGCGTTTTTTTTCACCAACAGCTTTTGCTGCATGTTTTCTGCAGCAAAAAGAATTACATGTCACCTCTTTTCTGCATGTATCTGCATTTTTTGCCATAGATAATGGTCAAAAACCGTAGGGAACAACCCGTGGAAAAACCGTGGCAATACTGCGGCAAACCGTGGCAAATCGCGGTAAAACCGCATGCGGTTATTGGGTGCGGTTTGCTGCGGTTTTTTTACCATAGATGCGGTAATCTTTCAGAAGGTCCGGAATTTTCTTAAGAAAATTCCATTTTCTAGTGCGCACAGGGCCTAAAGAACACTCTCTAGGAAGAAGGTGTTTCAGTATCTACCATGAAGAGACTTCATGAGAGCAAATACAGAGGGTTCACCACAAGATGCAAACCATTAATCCGCCTTACAAATAGAAAGGGCAGAATAGACTTTACCGAAAAAACATCTAAAGAAGCTGCCCAATTCTGCAAAAACAATTCTATGGAAAGATGAGACTAAGATCAACCTGTAGCAGAATGATGGGAAGAAGAAAGTATGGAGAAGGCTTGGAACAGCTCATGATCCAAAACACACCACATCCTCTGTAACACATGGTGGAAGCAGTGTGATGGCCGGGCATGCATGACTTCCAATGGCCCTGGGTCACTAGTGTTTATTGATGATGTGACTGAAGACAGAAGCAGCTGGATGAAGTCTGAAGTGTACAGGGCTATACAGTCTGCACAGATACAACCAAATGCAGCAAGCGCTTCACCGTGCAGATGGACAATGACTAGAGTTGATCGAATCCTCCAAAATCCTGGACCGGTAGATCACTGCCGGATAGAAAAAAAAATCCGGATCCAATCCAGATTCCGGTGCCCATATAAGTCTATGGGGAACAGAATCCGGAGATTAGAAACATTTGTGGAGGGGATAAGGGGGTAGGAGCACGCATGGTATACTCACCCGAGGCTATGTAATGGCAGCAAACTCCTTCCGGGTCACGCTTTCCCCTCCGGAGCCGACAATTCAATATTTATTGTTTTGCCCACCCACCGGCGTGCGTAATTTGTTGCAGTTAGATGCGCCCCCACCCTGAGTGGCAGCGTGGCAGCTGACTGCAACAAATCACAGGCGGCAGGTGGGCGGGCAAAGCAGTGCAAGTGTCTGCGGGTCAGTATGGTGAACGTGCATGTGTTTCAGAAACACATGCACGTTCCTGTCAGAAGTATGCAGCTGTGCCAGTGATGAGCTGTCAAATTCGTACAAGTCTGACATGACATCAGCCGGCACAGCTTGTGCTCTCTGACTATGAGCGTGCATGTACACAGAAACACATGCACGTTCCTGTCAGAAGTGTGCGCGGCCTTGCTGGTGATGCGCTGTCAGACTCGTACAAGTTTGACATGACATCAGCCAACACATCCTGCGCTCTCTGAGCATGAGCGTGCATGTACCTAGAAACATATGCATGCTCCTTTCAGAAGTGTGCGCTGTACCAGTGATGAGCTATCAGACTCGTACAAGTCTGACATGACATCAGCCGGCACAGCCTGCGCTCTCTGAACATGAGCATTCAAAGACACAGAAACACATGCACACTCCTGTCAGATGTGTGCGTGGCCTTGCCGGCGATGTGGCTTTTTGTTTTTTTAATTTTAATAAATAAATTAAAAAAAAAACGACGTGCAATCCCCCCTAATTTTGATACCCAATCATGATAATGCCGGCTGAGGGCTGGTATTCTCAGCCCGCAGCTGCCCGGTATTGCCGCATCTATTAGATGTGACAGTCCCGGTGCTTTACCGGCTCTTCTCGATTGCCCTGGTGCGATGGTAATTGGGCTAATAAGGGGTTAATAGCCACGCACAGCTGCTACTAAGCCCTAGGTTAGTGATGGCACAGGCGTCTATGAGATACCTGCATCACACTAACCTGTAAATGAAAGTAAATAAGCACAGACACAGAGAAAAATCCTTTATTTGGAATAAAGTACAAAACGCACCCTCCTTCACCACTTTATTAAAGCCCAACACCCTGCAGGTCTGGCATAATCTACACAAGGCCCCACGCTGCTTCAGCTCTGCTATATAACACAGCCAGCGGCCATACAGCACGACCGCTGGCTGTGCAGACAATGACTGAGCTACAATAACTGCATGGCAGGCAGATACTGTAACAGACTGGGGGCGTGGTCTGCCTGCAACCAATTACAGACGAGAGGACAGCCGCTGGGCGGGGAAAACACGGAAAGCTGCGTGTATACGATGCACAGAACAGGAAGTGAATGCGCGACCCGGAAGCAGTGTGCCGCCATGACACTGAGTCTCGGTAAGTATTAAACGCTGTTTTATTTTCAATTATTTTCCCCATTGCAGGATCCGGATCGTGCACCCGGAATTCCGGATCCAGCAACTGCAAAAGCATCCCAGGACTTTAAGGCAGAAGTGGAATATTTTACAATCGCCAAGTAAATCTCCAGATCTCAACCCCATTGAGCTCCATTTCACATTCGCTTAAGACAATACATGAGGCAGAAAGACCCAGAAACAAGCAACAACTGTATTCAGCTGCAGTATAAAGTCAGACAATCTAATATATAAAGCTGAATGTGTGTATGTATGTGTGTATGTCTGAGATTCGCATCTGCACCGTCGCAGCTACAGCCACAAAATTTTGCACACTCACACATCTGGAGCCCCGAGAGCGTCATAGGCTATGTTGTGAGGCGAAATTTTAACCCACGCGTTCCAATTTACCAATCAATTTTGCCCCTATCTTCAAAATGGGGAAAAAGTGAAACGAAAAGTGTATCCGCACCATCGCATTTACAATCACGAAATTTTGCACAGACACCTCATGTGACCCAGGGAACGTCATAGACTATGTTTTGACAGGAAAATTTAACCCCGCGCTTTACAGTTACTCTCCAAAAAACTTGCCTCTATTAAAGTAAATGGAGCCTGGAACTACAGGTTATTAGTAGGAGCTGTGATTGGTTGCTATAGGAACAAAAGACATTCATAGTATAAGAAGCTTATACGTAAGGTAATAAGATGTCGGTGGGGAGACGGATAGAGAGAGACAGACAGAGACAGACAGAGAGACAGACAGAGAGACAGACAGGGAGAGAGACAGAGAGATAGAGACAGACAGGGAAAGAGACAGACAGAGACAGACGGTGAAAGAGACAGACAGAGACAGACGGTGAAAGAGACAGACAGAGACAGACGTGAAAGAGACAGACAGACGGTGAAAGAGACAGACAGAGACAGACGGGAAAAGAGACAGACAGAGACAGACCTGGAAAGAGACAGACAGAGACAGACGGTAAAAGAGACAGACAGAGACAGACCGGGAAACAGACAGACAGAAACAGACCTGGAAAAAGACAGACCTGGAAAGAGACAGACAGAGACAGACCTGGAAAGAGACAGACATACATGCAGACAGGGACAGAGACAGGCAGACAGGGAAGGAGGAGACAGTCAGAGAGACAGACAAAGATAGATAGGGAAAGACACAGACCTTGATAGAGACAGATGGGAAAAGAGACAGAGAAATAGACGGGGAGACAGACGGGGAAAGAGACAGACTTGGGAAAGAGACAGACCTAGAAAGAGACAGATGGGGAAAGAAACAGAGAGATAGAGACAGACAAAAAAAGAGAGCCAGACACAGGCAGACGGGGAAAGAGACAGACAGGGAAAGAGACAGACGGGGAAAGTGACAGACGGGGAAAGAGACAGATGGGGAAAGAGACAGACGCGGAAAGAGACAGACCTGGAAAGAGACAGACAGAGCACATTACTTGGCCAATTTAGTTAAATCTGTGTGGAATATCTGTGGTGTTGAAATATATGTTGTGAAATGCTTCTATTAGCTTAGTTTTTGCCTTTTAATAATTACATTTCTATCTATTTGTTTTGTGTTTTCTGTGTGCAGAATACATTTTTGTTAATACATTCTATTTTATTAACAGTTATTAACCCGGGCGAAGCCGGGTAGTACAGCTAGTACATCATAAAGGAGGAAACCCAACGTTTGGTGTCATCCATGACTTCTAGACTTCAGACAGTTGTTGCATGCAAAGGATTCTCTATGAAGTACAGTGGAACCTTGGTTAACGAGAACAATCCATTCTGGGAGTGTGCTTGTTAACCAAGTTACTCGTTCAGTACAGCAAGATTTCCCATAGGAAATGATTGCAATGCAGACAATTCGTTCCACAACTTGTTAAATGTCCCATCCTGGTTCCCTATTGTGCCATTCCACACACGTACAAACACGCACACACACACAAACACGCACAAACACACACAAACAAGCACAAACACACACATAGTATACTCACCTTACCTTCCGTTCCATCGCCAGCCTCCTGGATCTTGAAGTTTGCCGGTACAGGATGTGTATCGGGTAACCATCGCAACTAGAGAGTAACTTCTGCTGCCAGAGCGCTGACGTCAAAGGCAGGAACTGCTTGCCTCTGATTGGCCAGCGCACTGCCTTTGAGTAGCGGCTGACAGTGGAGGAACCATCGTCGCGATGGTTGCCAATACACATCCTGTAGCCGCGAACTGTAAGATCCATGAGGCCGGCGATGGAATGGAAGGCACACATATTATGCTCACCTTACCTTCCATTCCATCGCCGGCCTCATGGATCTTGCAGTTCGCCACTACAGGATGTGTATCGGCAACCATTGTGACGAGGAAGGAACTTCTGCTGCCAGAGCAAGTTCCTCCCTCATTGCCTGGTTGCCGATACAGATCTATGAGGCCAGTGATGGAACGGAAGTTAAGGTGAGCATAATATGTGTGTGTGTGCGTGTGTGTCTGTGTGTGTGTGCGTGTTTGTTTGTGTGTGCTTGTGCGTGTTTGTGCGGACTGTAAGAGCGGGTCACGGCGCGTTGGATGTACGGAACCAGAAGGGTGTGCGGTGAGTATTTTGCTCGTTCAGTGAAGCTTGCTCGTAAACTGAGTTACACATTTACAGCAAGCTTTGCTCGTTATGTGAAATACACCCTAACTGGGTTACTTGTTAAGTGAGGTTCCACCGTATTAACATTTTTAATTAAGGTAAAGTTAATTTGTACAATTACGATTGAGCCCCTGAAATGAGGAGGCTTTGTTGAAAAATATTCTCACAGAAAATGAGAAGGTGGAGAAACCAAACAGAAAATAAATCACAGAAAAAGAAATTTACTCCTAAAATACAAAATTTACTGAGGTACAAAGTTAAAAGGTAAGGAATAAAAATGAAAAACAAAAAACTCCCAATAACACTAAGTGTGGAGAGAACGGCCACTATCCAAAATGAGGAAAGGGGTATGATGAAGAAAACCAGCTGGTTGAATGTGAACCAGTGAGTGATCTATCCGAATAAGGATACCACAACACTGATTAACTTATGCTAATATTTTTATGACCAAATTAGACAAAAGTTACCACTATCAGACAATCACCAACAAAACATTCAACCCAGTTGATAGTGCATAAGTCGGACCTAGACAATCTTGTCACAAGTCAGACAGTCAGTCAGATCAGTCTGTAAGGTGTAGTCATCAATTACATAGAGTCAGCCATCAAAATTTGAGCATCCCCAAGAGAATTGTGGGACAAAATAATATCAAGACGTTTCACCTCTCAGAAGAGGTTCATCAGGGGTATATACATGTATAGAAATATTCATAGATAGATGTATTCGTTCTCTCATAAAAACAGAGATTATATAATATAATATGGGACCACCATAAAAAGATTGTCAACGGACAGTGGGCTAGGTGCTCCTGATGTATCAGGACCCAGAGTGCTTCTTTATAACATAGCTGCTGGATTAAGAAGCCTCTTTTCCAGGAAAGTCCTTTATCAACTCATCTCCAGTAAGCCGAGTTAAAAAAAACCCATCATAGATTCACTGTAGCAGCCAACCGGTGGTATTTTTTATTTCCTACAAGGCTTGTAACATATAAATGTATGCAAAGGAGGCTGACAGCACAGCTAACAATATGTGTACATCATAAGTCCTCACTATCTGCGGTGTATCAGATCAAGCACCAGAGGAACACACAGGTAACAGATGTCCTACATGTCCAGTCAGACTTTACATAGACCAAGTTGCTGTAGCTCCAGTGTCTGTCCTCAGGTGGGGTACTCTGGGTGCTGATACATCAGGAGCACCTAGCCCACTGCCCTCTGACAATCTTTTTATGGGGGTCCCATATTATATTATATAATCTCTGTTTTTATGAGAGAACGAATACATCTATCTATGAATATTTCTATACATATATATCCCTGATGAACCTCTTCTGAGAGGTGAAACGTCTTGATATTATTTTGTCCCACAATTCTTTTGGGGATGCTCAAATTTTGATGTCTGACTCTATGTAATTGATGACTACACCTTACAGACTGATCTGACTGACTGTCTGACTTGTGACAAGATTGTCTAGGTCCGACTTATGCACTATCAACTGGGTTGAATGTTTTGTGGGTGATTGTCTGATAGTGGTAACTTTTGTCTAATTTGGTCATAAAGATATTAGTATAAGTTAATCAGTGTTGTGGTATCCTTATTCGGATAGATCACCCACTGGTTCACTTTCAACCAGCTGGTTTTCTTCATCATAACCCCTCCCTTATTTTGGATAGTGGGCGTTCTCTCCACACTAAAGGGGGCTTTACACGGTAGCGATATTGCTAGTAATTTCTAGCGATATCAAGCATGTAAGTAACCGCCCCCGTCGCGCATGCGATTGTTTGTGATCGCTGCCGTAGCAAATATTATCGCTACGGCAGCGTCACACGTACTTACCTGGTCGGCGGCGTCGCTGTGACTGCCAAACAATCCCTCCCTCAAGGGGGAGGGACGTTCGGCATCACAGCGACGTCACCGCGACGTCACTAAGCGGCCGGCCAATCAAAGCGGAGGGGCAGAGCTGAGCGGGACGTAACATCCCGCCCACCTCCTTCATTCCGCATTGTGGCCGGCGGCAGGTAAGGAGACGTTCCTTGCTCCTGCGGTGTCACACACAGCGATGTGTGCTGCCGCAGGAGCGACGAACCACAACGAAAAACAACCCTTACTGATTTTTGAGTTTGGGACGACCTCTCCATGGTGAACGATTTTTACCATTTTTGAGGTCGCTTGATGTCGCAGGTACGTGTCACACGCTGCGATATCGTTAATGACGCCGGATGTGCGTCACTAACAACGTGACCCCGACGATAAAACATTAACGATATCGTAGCGTGTAAAGCCCCCTTTAGTGTTATTGGGAGTTTTTTGTTTTTCATTTTTATTCCTTATCTTTGTTGAAAAATAGTTGCAATTTCTAAATTTTTCACAGGATATTTTTAACTCCTTTTTATTAAACTGAAAGTCTCCACCTCAATCGCATCTCAGTTGTTTTATTTTAAATTAAAAAAAGCGGCATGCAGATCCCAAATCACAAAGATTCAGAAACTACCCAAATATTTCTGAACTTAACTACTTAAATATTTCCCTTATAAACTTTAATAACAGACAGGAGGCAGCACTGTAGGTAGACACATCCAAAATTAATACAGGAGAGGGTTCTTTGGTAGGATTATATAGACATATATGGAGGAATGCTAGTGCACGCTGAGCTAAATGGTCAAGGAGACCATCTGACATCTGGCACACGTGTATTCTAGCCATTCATACCCATGCACAATACTTGCTTTGATCTGGATGGTTGTCTCAGCAGCTCTACTACCCAGTAGTACATTTGATTACTGGGGGGTCTGACTACTGGGACCCCCACCGATTCCCATAATTAGGGTCCCACAGTGATCTATAATGGAGCAGTGTTTCCTATACTTGACCACTGTTTTATTCATTGCTCTATACTTTTTTTGTTAAATCTTTGGACTTTTTTTTTAAGACTGGCTAATTTTATAAAGCCCACATAATAAAAGGGTTATCACATCTTCAGGGCCCTCCTAGCAGGCTCGGCATACTCCTGATGATTGACAGTTCAGACCTAAGGCTTAGCTGAGCTGCTGGCCCTAATTATGCCCTCTGCCATACTACAAGACGAGACGCCTATGCCGATGCAATATCGGAGGAGCACAAGGGCACTGAAGCTAGCTGGATCTAGCAATGCGATCAGCTTCAGAGCAGCACTTGTAAGCTCTATATCAAAGAGTGTGCAAGTGCTTCGCGCCTTGCCTAGGAGACCGACCACTGCTGATACCCAGTGATGGCCGATAACCTACCTAACTATAAAACTAGAAATCTATCCATACTTTAATGAATAGAATTTTTAATATTAGGTAAATTGCTTTTTGAACAAGCACTTTCTCAAATTTACCCATTTAAGAAGTTAAAAGAACGCATTTAATCTGATCAAACTCTGCTGATAACTTCTTATCTCTTCAGGTTGTGGGAAGGGTCCACTGTCAGATTCAATTGGATCCCGTATTGTAGGAGGCCATGATGCACTTCCAGGGGCCTGGCCATGGCAGGTCAGTCTTCAATATTACAGATTTGGATTTGGATTTGGCTATAGACACTCGTGTGGAGGATCCGTGATCAACAGGAGATGGGTGATGAGTGCTGCCCACTGCTTCATAGATAAACGGTATGTATTATTATAATGCCTGATAATAGTACAAGGCTATCTGACATTGAGGTAGGAGTAGCGATGGGCGGACCTGGACTGTAAAAGTCCGGACCTGCGCAGTTTCAAACTTCCCCTCAGGGAATTCCGCTAATGATCCGGGCTATGGTCTGGTAATATGTCCCTGGGGATGGTCTGGTAATATGTCCCTGGGGAAAAACTAGTTTCTTCATGCAGCATCTGATGGTATTTAACCGGTTGTTAAGCTGGGTTCTTTTGCCTCTGCACTTAAGCTATTGCACTTTGCCTCTCTGGATTCAGCCCACACTTGCATTATTGCTTTTTACATGTTTTGCTGTTTGGGCTATTAACTAAAAATCCTTTGTGGACATATTGCTTATTCTAATGTGCCATTTATGTCTTTATTGCCTTTTTTCTATATAGGCATTTCACCTATTCAAACTGGCTTATCTTCCTACTTTTGCTGTACACGGTACAAAGATATATTTTACTTGTACTTTTGCTGTGTGAATTCTCTCCTTCCCCTTCCCACTTACATACAGATGTATATTTTTTTTTATTATAAAATGTTACAATTTGGGATACTATTTAAATTACCGGCTATTGTTGTGTATATGTTTTTTAAATGGTCTTAATATGTTTCCGTGGTTGTTATATAACACAAGTTTGTTCACGGATATTTGACTGCATTTTTTTGCATTTGTATGTGTTTTTATCCATAAAATTATATATCTTTTTTACTATAAATTGATTGTTTGGTGATCCCCCATTATTTGGCACTTCTTTTTCTTCTTTGCTATTAATGATCCAGATTCGGCACTCGAGAAATATAAAAAAAATAAAAGATAAATAAAGAAAATAAGAATGAAGTAAGAGCTTCATACTTACCCAGGCTCCAATGCAGCTGTAACTGCTCCCGTGGCCCCTCATTGACTTCTGGGGCTGCTCTTTATTGCTCATCCATATGCACTGCTTTCCCCACCTGGCGTCCTGGCGTCTGTGATCGGTTGCAGTCAGATGCGCCCCCAGCCTGTGTGACAGTGTCTGACTGCAACCAATCACAGGCACTGTCTATGAGTCACTATCTTGCGGGAAAAATAAATAAATAAATAAATAAAGCATTTGGCATAGGGTCCCCCCGTATTATGATACACAGCCATGCTAAAGCATACGGCTACAGGCTGCAATCCCCAGCCGTGCGCTTATCCTGGCTGTGTATCAAAATAGGAGAAACCGCATGCGGCTTTTTGTATTATTATTTAAATAAATAATTTTAAAAAATCAGTTTGCTGTCCCCCAAATTTAATACCCAGCCAAGGCAAAGCCCGACAGCTGGGGGCTGGTATTCTCAGGTTGGGGAGACCCATGCTTATTAGGCTACCCCCAGCCTAAAAATAGCAACTGGCAGCTGCCCGTAATTGCCGAATCCATTAGATCTCTGCGCTTTACCTGGCTCTTCCTGATTGCCCTGGTGTGGTGGCAATTGGGGTAATAAGAGTTTTATGTCAACTCACAGCTGCCACTAAGCCCTAGATTAGTGATGGGAGGCGTCTACGAGGCCTCCTCCATTACTTATATGTAAGTGAAAAGAAATAAACACAAACACCGAAAAAATCCTTTATTTGAAATGAAAGACAAAGAAGCACCCTCTTTCGCCACTTTATTAAACCCAAAACACCCCTGCATGTGCAAAGTAATCCACATGAGGTCCCACAACGATTTCATCTCTGCTACTCTGAATTCACACCTAGTGGCCATAGAACATGACTGCACACTGTGAGGTTCAGGCAGTGACTGAGTGACCCATGCGATCAGCGGTGATGTCACTCAGGCTATTTGCTCTCACAGGTGGAGGACCATGGGAACTTCCAGCTGTGACTGCAAATCACCTGAGTGATGTCACCGCTGATCGCGTGGGTCACTCAGTCACTGCCTGATCCTAAATGTGTAACAATCAAAATGACTGCTGGAACTCCATTGTAAATGTGAACAGGGTGCTAGCCAACAAATGCATAATCTATATGAAGTGAAAGCTGCACACCAAATTCAGAGTAATATGAACAAGCATAACTGCTTGAGGATGCATAAAGAATGAAAAATACAACTAGCCATATGAAAAATGGAAAAAAAATTTTTTGGTGATATTGCATAACTGCTGAGGATTATTTTGAAAAAAAGAGATATTTAGCTAATGTATTGATCAATTCATTACTGCCCCATACCCACTTCATGGTAATCTCTTATTTATGGGGTCCCTAACAAAATGTTACCTCTATATGCGGTTAAAACCTGCTTGTGTGCATGGGTACTTAACCAAATGTTACCTCTATGTGCGGCTGAAACCTGCTGTGTATGGGAAGCAAGGGACCTGGCAATATAGGAAGTTGAATAATCATGGCTAAAGGGCGGGATTGGGTTCTCAGACAGAAATAAAACTGCATAACAATCAAAATGACTGCTGGAAGGAACTCCATTGTAAATGTGAACAGGGTGCTAGCCAAAAAATACATAATCTATATGAAGTGAAAGCTGCACACCAAATTCAGAGTAATATCAACAAGCATAACTGCTTGAGGATACATAAAGAATGAAAAATACAACTAGCCATATGAAAAATGGAAAAAAACATTTTTGGTGATATTGCATAACTGATGAGCATTATTTTGAAAAAAAGAGATATTTAGCTAATGTATTGATCAATTCAATTCATTACTGCCCCATACCCACTTCACGGTAATCTCTTATTTATGGGGTCCCTAACAAAATGTTACCTCTATATGCGGTTAAAACCTACTTGTGTGCATGGGTACTTAACCAAATGTTACCTCTATGTGCGGCTGAAACCTGCTGTGTATGGGAAGCAAGGGACCTGGCTATATAGGAAGTTGAATAATCATGGCTAAAGGGCGGGACTGGGTTCTCAGACAGTAAAAAAACTGCATAACAATCAAAATTGTTAGGGACCCCATAAATAAAAGATTACTGTGAAGTGGTCATGGGGCAGTAATGAATTGATCAATACATTAGCTAAATATCTCTTTTTTTCAAAATAATCCTCAGCAGTTAAGCAATATCACCCAAAAATTTTGTTTCCATTTTTCATATGGCTAGTTGTATTTTTCATTCTTTATGTATCCTCAAGCAGTCATGCTTGTTCATATTACTCTGAATTTGGTGTGCAGCTTTCACTTCATATAGATTATGTATTTTTTGGCTAGCACCCTGTTCACATTTACAATGGAGTTCCAGCAGTCATTTTGATTGTTATGCAGTTTTTTTTCTGTCTGAAAACCCAGTCCCGCCCTTTAGCCATGATTATTCAACTTCCTATATAGCCAGGTCCCTTGCTTCCCATACACAGCAAGTTTCAGCCGCACATAGCGGTAACATTTGGTTAAGTACCCATGCACACAAGCAGGTTTTAACCGCATATAGAGGTAACATTTTGTTAGGGACCCCATAAATAAGAGATTACCGTGAAGTGGGTATGGGGCAGTAATGAATTGATCAATACATTAGCTAAATATCTCTTTTTTTCAAAATAATCCTCAGCAGTTATGCAATATCACCAAAAATTTTTTTTTCCATTTTTCATATGGCTAGTTGTATTTTTCATTCTTTATGTATCCTTAAGCAGTTATGCTTGTTCATATTACTCTGAATTTGGTGTGCAGCTTTCACTTCATATAGATGAACCTCAAAGTGGGCAGTCATGTTCTATGGCCGCTAGTTGTGAATTCAGATATGTAGTAGAGCTGGAATAATAATGGGACCACGTGTCGACTCAACGGACATCAGTTATTTAACAACGGACAAAAAAGTTGTCTTTGCAGAACTTTTTTCCCAGCGCATCTCTGCAGGATCTGTTCTAACTGATGATTACAGGACATGTGAACTTAGCTTGTACAGTCAATATGCATGCTCACTACACACCTATATGAATTAATTGAGGGGTGCAGTTTCTAAAAAGGGGTAACTTGTGAAGGATTTCTCCTTTTCTGGCACCTCAGGTGCTTTACCAATGTGACATGGCATCCGCAAAATATTACAAATAAATCTGAACGCATATATGTTACCCTATTAAACATGAACATTTGGTGTTAAAGCAACTTTTTGTGGTAAAAATGTATTTTTTCATTTTCACAGCTCAATATTATAAAATTTTGTGAAGCCCCCGGGAGTTCACAGTGCTAACCAAACATCTGGATAAATTCTTTGAGGGGTCTAGTTTCCAAAATGGGGTCCCTTGGGGAGGTTTCTACTGTTTATCCACATTAGGGCCTCTCCAAACGCAACATGGCGTCCACTAACGATCCCAGACAAATTTGTGATCAAAAAGTCAAATGGCACTCCTTCCCTTCCGAACTTTACTGTTCGCCCAAACAGTACTTTTCGACCACATATCGGGTATTGGTGTACTTAGGAGAAGTTGCACAACAAATTGTACAGTGCATTTTCTCTGGTTACCTTTGTGAAAATGAAAGATTTTTGGGTTAAAAAAACATGTTTTTGTTAAAAATTTATTTTTTCATCTAGGCCACTCGTAAAAGTATCTTACACCTCTAGGCACAGGACGCAGTCCCTACTGTTAGTCTGATTAGTATGACATGTCAATTGTTTTTCCTATTTGAGTTTTGAACTGCAAAGCTGAGTTTTTGCCCAAATTTCTGCCACAAAAAGGCACCTTTTTGAACAGCATAGTGTGCACAAGAAACCCAAATTCGCATAGACTTTGCTTGAAAAGCAGAACACATCCATTTTGGCATTAAACGCTGCAGTTGAAAAAGCAGGTAAAAAGCAGGTAAAAAGCAACGTGGACACATAGCCTGACAGTGAGTACACCAGCACCCCCTGCGGATCGCCATCCCCTGCACGCACCAACCAGGTCCCGGGGCCGCCATCCCTGCCCACGGAGGGGTTAACAACTCGCTGCACAACATCTCCCCCGGGTGCCCCGTCATAGCAGTGGTGGTGCCCTATCTCACCACACACCGTGGGTGGCGTCACAAACTCAATACGGCCCAGCCCGTACATATACGTCCCCCCATTTATTCGGCATGTCCGCGAGACCCCCGGGTCCGGAGACCCTCGAGCCACCACCCCTGAAGGGTCCGAGCAGCGCCGGCTGCTGGCACGGGGCGGCACACCCCACGTCTTCCCTGCGGTCCTCCACGTTGGTACTTCCTGCTTCTCTCTACTTGGACAGGCCACACAGGCCCTCCAGGAGTGCTCCTATGGCATACGCATGCACCACTGACCTTCTCTTAAAAGGCCAGCCCATCATTTCCTGGAAGTGCCTCTCAGCCTATCGCTGAGATGCACTGGGTACTTAAGGCACTCTACCACTAGGGGAGGTGCCTGGTCAACATGGTTAGTTAGTTAGTTAGTGGTTGTTCCCTAGCCAGCTAGTTGTCAGGTCCCCTGGTCCTCTGTGCAATGTACAGTGTCTTTGGCTGTCTCCCAGTCGTGTTGATACTTCGATGTCCGTCCTTCCTAAGGCTAAGAACGCACTTTGCGTTTCCACCTGCGTTTCAGCTGCTTTTAGGTCCGTTTTAAGAAGCACCTTTTTCATGCCAAAAGGCATGCGTTTTGATTTTCCAGCAAAGTCAATGGAAAATGGTGATTTTCAGACGGCCCTTTGCGTTTCTAAACGCTGCCTTTAATTTGCATATTTTGTGGCAAAAACCATGTGTTCAAAGAAGCAGCATGTTTTCAGTTGTTTTTGCCATTTTGGGTGCGTTTTGCTAACATTGAAGTCAATGAGAAATGGCAAAAACCAAGAATCTTCAAATATCCTGCTTTTTACCTGCTTTTTTGGTGCAGAAAACATGCGTTTTGGACTTCAAAAACGCATGTTTTTCTGACATTAAAATAATGGAATAATATGTCCCTTTACACACACATAGTTCGACAATTAAAATAAAGAAAATTATGGTTTTTTTGCTATTTTAGCATTAAATATTATATAACTGCTCTAATTTCATTAAATGTAACTTTTTTCAATATTAATTCCAAAATTATGTTTTCCTTTTTTTTCTATTTTTTCATTCTGTTTGACTATTTAATCTTTATTTAGCAGTGTCTTGATGTTCAAAACGCATCAGTCAAAACGCAGGTGAAAAAGCATGTACAAAAGTGCTGAAAACGCATCTTAAAAGCGGTAAATACGCATGCGTTTTCAGCGCTAAAGTTCTGAAAAAGGCAACTTTGGTCAAATCAATTAAGCCTAAAACGTGCGTTTGGAAATGCAAGTAGGAGAACGCAAAGTGCGTTCTTAGCCTAACCGTGCTATCTGGCTTAGCTACCCCGGTGTTCCCAGCTTTACTAGTAACTGTGTCTGTCCACCCCAGCCACCCCAGCCATATGCCTCAGCTAGCCTGGTGGTCTCAGCTTTACGAGTGAAAGTGTTAGTCGGGCTGCTCGGATACGGGATTGTCGTGGCTCGAGGGGGTCCGGACCCGGCTTGGTGGACACTTTGATCCGTAAAAGGGGGGAGAAGTTCATGGCGCCACCTGCGGGTTGTGGTAATGGGAGTACTACCGCTGCTGGAAGGAGGACCAGGGCAGGGCAGATGGTATGAAGCAGCAAGGTGTCAGTCCCTCCGCAGGTAGGAACAGCCCCGGACTCAGGGTGGTGGTAGATTTGGGAGGACAGGGTGCAGAGACCAGGGTACTCACTGCGGGTAGTCGTGGTGCTGGATGAGGTTTAGAAAGGAGACCCACACACTGTAGGTAAACCAAGGTCTCTGTGTACAGCTGCCGCTGCCGGGAGCCCGTCCAAGTACCCGGTCCCACCGCTGTCACTTAGTGATTTGGAGCCTGCCTCCGTGCACAATTTGTTGTCCGTTGGTGGTCCCCATGGCTTGAAGCTGTTGGGGGCCCTGCTCACTATGTGTAGTGTAGCTGTGTTCTTGAGGGCTGGCACTTGGGACTTCAGTGGGTTACTATTTCTGGAAACACCCCTGTCCCCCTCGTTGTGCTGATGCACTCAACCTCTGAGCTCATAGGGAAGTCCTTGAAGATCTTCTCCTTTTCAGGTGAATTGTCAGGACGTTGAATCGGCTCCTGACCTAGGGTCCTGTACCCCGCCGTGCTCGGTACCGGTCAGTTCTGTTGGGCTCTTCTGGTGCCGACAGTCCTCCAAGACTACGTCCGTCACACCCTTGTCCAATGTCCCTGCTACCGGTCCACGATTCCTCTGGACCCGAGTCACTGCTTGCGACAAAATCAGTTTCCTAGCTCCCCAGGAGCTCACTCTCCCAGCTTTCTCTGGAGCCTACTTCTCTTCTCTGTCTCCCTCTTACAGTCTGCCCAGTTCCCAAGTGGCTGGCCCATTTTCCAGCTAGTCCAACCCCCCTGGTGTGTCTGGCAGTGTCTGATGTGAGGTGATTGTGTTTTGTGGTGCAGATGGGAGTGACATCAGTTTCTTGGGTACCTGGAACCAAGGGGGGTGGGCCCTGCACCCTGGGTAAGGATGCAGTTCCTTATGGCACCCTGATGTATTCAGGGGTGCCACAAAAGTGTCCGTCCACCCTAGCAATGCCATCTGCATCAGACCTCCCGGTGGTCCTTGCTGCACTAGAGCAGGGGTGGGGAACCTCCGGCCCGCGGGCCGCATACGGCCCGCCAAGACCTTTTCTACGGCCCCCGGGACTCTGCCGGCAGCCGCGTCTTGCCGGTTGCCGGCCCTTTAAATCCCCATGCGCGCTACGAGGACGCGCATTCAGCGTTCACTACTGAACGCTGGTCAGTGCGTGTGTTCTCAGGACTTATTTTGTGGGCGGGGTTAACACTTTCGCCCCGTCCCACAGAAGCCCAGCAGCAGTTTGAAGGCTTCAACTAGTAGGTGAGTGTCCCCCCGTGCTGCGTGCCAGCTCTTCCGTGCGCGCTCCCCCGTGCTGCGTGCCAGCTAACACGTGCTCGCTCCCCCGTGCTCGCTCACCATTGCCCGCTTCTCCTTTACAGCTCCCCCGTGCCCGCTCCTCCGTGCTCGCTTCTTTGTGCCAGCTCCCCCGTGCCCGCTCCCCCATGTGCGCTCCGACTGTGCTGCTATGTGCTTATCTCCCAGCTGCCGTGTGCCTGCTCCCTCTGTGTCTGCTCCACCAGGGTTGTGTGCTTCTTCCCCAGGGTTGTGTGCTTCTTCCCCAGGGTTGTGTGTCCCCCAGGGTTGTGTGTCCCCTAGGGCTGTGTGCCCCCCCTCCCCTAGGTCTGTGTGTCCCCCCTCTCCACAAGGACTGTGTGCCCCCCCTCCCCCAGGGCTGTGTACCCCCCTCCCCCAAGGCTGTGTACACCCCCTCCCTCAGGGCTGTGTAACTCCCCCCCCCACCCCCCTGTGCTGTGCCCCCAGTGCAATGTCTGGGCTCTGCATGTGTTGTCAGTTTCCCCTGTGCCCCCCTATTGCTATCCGTGCCCCCCTATTGCTATCCGTGCCCCCCTATTGCTATCCGTGCCCCCTATTGCTATCCGTGCCCCCCTATTGCTATCCGTGCCCCCCTATTGCTATCCGTGCCCCCCTATTGCTATCTGTGCCCCCAGTGCTGTCTGCGCTCCAAAGCCATATCTATGCCTCCCAGTGATGTACATGTCCTCAGCCTTTTTTGTGACGTATATATTCTCCCAGCCCCTCCTGTGATGTATATGCCCCCAGCCCCTCCTGTGATGTATATGCCCCATTGTCTCCTGTAATGTATATAT
Source organism: Anomaloglossus baeobatrachus (assembly GCF_048569485.1). Lineage (NCBI taxonomy): Eukaryota > Metazoa > Chordata > Amphibia > Anura > Aromobatidae > Anomaloglossus > Anomaloglossus baeobatrachus. The sequence goes on from NC_134354.1 coordinate 674,131,253, forward strand.
TACAGGTGGGGCTGGAGCATACACATCACAGGAAACACTGGGGACATACATCACAGGAGGAGCTGGGGGCATATATATGCCCCAGCCCCTCCTTTGATGTATATGCCCCCAGCCCCTCCTGTGATGTATATGCCCCATTGTCTTCTGTAATGTATATATTACAGGTGGGGCTGGAGCATACACATCAGAGGAGACACTGGGCATATACATCACAGGAGGGGCTGGTGGCATATACATCATATTGGAGATGCTGGGGCATCTCCTTTAATAAATATATACAGCTGTCCCAGCGTCTCCTATGTGATGTATATACAGTAGTTCCAGTGTCTCCTATGTGATGTATATGCCCCCAGCCCCTCCTGTGATGTAATATATACACAGCAGTCCCAGTGTCAGTTGTGATGTATATGATTTACCAATCTTATTATCACAAAGAGTTGACTGCTCCAGACCGAGACAATCCTGGAAAAGCAGCTGTGAGAAGCAACATGAGCAATATCACCGAAAATTAACCGCTGCGCCAAAGAGAAGCATCTCTGGCCACCAAAATAGGGGTGAGTTAATTAATTGCTTGACCAAATGTAGCCGGGTAATTTTCACATTGATAATTTTGTGCGGCCCCCGATGGTTCGTAGAAATTTCCAGATGGCCCCCGGCAGTAAAAAGGTTCCCCACCCCTGCACTAGAGACTTTGCCCGTTTGTCCCCATGTCTGTCCCTGCCCTGGGGGGTCAGCTGCCACAGTCCCAGTCACTGCCCTGGGAGTGGCACCTGCTGTCTGCCTCGTGGCAGGTGCTTAGTCATTCCACTCCCACCAAAAGGGTAAGCCCAGGGTTCCCCTGTGGTTCAGTGAGTCCACTCCTGCTCGCTGGTTTACCATTTACAGTGGTGAGCGAGGCAAATGGTGCTCCTTCCCTTATGAGGCTTGCCGTGTGCTCAAGTAATAGATTTCCACCACACATGGGGTATCGGTGTACTCAGGAGAATTGCAGAATAAATAGTATGGCACATTTTCTCCTGTTACCCTTGTGAAAATGCAAAATATTGGGCTAAAGTAACATTTTTGTGGGAAAAAGTAAAATTTTATTTTTTTTTCTTTCCACATTGCTTTAGTTCCTGTGAAGCACGAAAAGGGTTAATAAGCTTCTTGGATGTGGTTTTGACCAGTGTGAGGGGTGCAGTTTTTAGAATGGGGTCACTTTTGGGTATTTTCTATAACCCAGGCTTCTCAAAGTCACTTCAAATGTGATGGCCCTAATGAATCGTTTTATAAATTTTGTTAGAAAAGTGAGAAATTGCTGATAAACTTTTTACTCCCCCCCCAAAAAAAAATATGCTCATGTAAAGTAGACAAGTAGACATATGTTAAATGTTATTCATGAACTATTTTCTATGACATAACTCTCAGGTTTTAAGTGAAAAAAATAGTATTGTGTATCAGCTCACCACTTCAGAAGTCCAGAAGGGCCCAGCAAGTGCCAATGAGCAGGTGCACGGAAATCTGTGTCCACATGAGTTTGTGAGGACAAAAAAAGTGATGATCCAGCACCATATAACATTCAAAATTTCTTCTCTATTTCATCGTTTAAAGAAAGGGAAAAAGAGGGGGATCCACCATCTCCATAAAAGCGTAAATATATGGAGATGGTGCATCCCCCTCTTTTTCCCTTATTTTAAACAATGAAATAAAAAACAAATTTTGAATTTTATATGGTGCTGGATCGTCACTTTTTTTTGTCCTCTCTGCATAAAAATTTAAAGTTTGAAATTTTGCAAGATTTTCTCCAAATTGCCGATATTTTCACAAATAAACACAAAAAAACACAAAAAATATCGTCCTAAATTTACAGCTATCGTGAAGTACAATATGTCACAAAAAAAGTCTCAGAATCACAGCGTTCTATAGATATTACTGCATAAAGTGACACAGGTCAGAATTGTAAAAAATGGCGCTGTCATGAAGGTGAAATGGGACAATAATGAAAAAATTAACCTGATTTAAAATAAAAAGGTAAAACTCAGGAATGATCAGGATGTTCAGTTGATTATTCTTGTATTTTAGGTATGTGCTGAATAACATATGCCATTTGTGAGTGTGCTATATACAGTGTGTCCACCCATATCCTGTCCACCGCCATTAACTTGAAAATGGCGGCAGCTATAGGCATAGAAGTGGTGTCTAGGTATAGTAAAGTAGCCATGCGCGATGCAATTAAACCACCTATAGTGCCACCTGGTGGAAAACAACGGAGTTAGCATTTTTGTCTCGAAAACGGAACGAGATAGAGAAAAAACAGTGAATTAAAAAATTGTAGGGCTTCATCAATTCAATACGAATCGACACCTTGCATACAGAAATGCTATGATATGAAACCCATGACCCCCACCCCCCCCCAAAACATTGAATGCTGGTCACGCATATGGCGCTCATTTAACTTTGATGCTCAAAGTGGCTACCGTCAGCTGCAATGCACATCTGGACAGCATACCGTATCTTGCTGCACATTGTGCAATATGGTAGGTGACACGTTTGCACAAGCATCTGTGATACGTTGTCGTAGGTCCTGCAATGTTGGTGGAGGGGTCGCATACACCTGCTGTTTGATGTGACCTCACAGAAAGAAGTCCAATGGGGTCAGGTCAGGTGAGCGTGGAGGCCACTCCACGCAGACACCATACCCAATGACTTGTAGGAAGGTCTCCATAAAGTATCGCTTCACGTCCGCAGCCTTGTGAGTTTTACATGTTCTAATCATAGCATTTCTGTATGCAAGGTGTTAATTCGTATTGAATTGATGATGCCCTACAACTTTGTAATTCACTTTTTTTTCTCTATCTCGTTCCGTTTTTGAGATAAAAAATGCTAACTCCGTTGTTTTCCACCAGGTGGTGCTATTGGTGGTTTCATTGAGTAGCGCATGGATACTTTACTATACCTAGACACCACTTATATTCCTATAGCTGCCGCCGTTCTCAAGTTAATGGTGGTGGACAGGATATGGGTGAACACACTGTAGACAGATTTTTAAGATAAAGGAATGTATATAGGGTTTTACACTGTTTCGGCCTCTAACCCCAATAGATAAAGCCTGATTACTACAACTACCTGGTTACTGTACTGACACAAGAGCTAGTGGTCTGTGACTTTTTGATGTCAGGGATGAGTGGTCCTATTTCTTGTTTGTGTCCATAAGGCAGACGGGAGATGTAAAGTCCTGCTCCAAAATGCAGCCCTCTTCTTTCGAAGGCTGTATTTAGTATTTACATGTGGCAGATTTGATGCAGAATTGTTTTGTACCTGTGTAACGGGGTGCCAGGGGTGCCTCGGGGCTTGTAGTCGTGGCCCTTGCTGTCAGGCTTACCCCTGGCGCCACCGTCACTGGGGGGACAGGAGATGCCTTGGTGGGGCAGAGTGTGGTGGTGGTGCAGGTGTTGTGCGGCGCACAAACACTCTTCAGGCATGGTTCAATGCAAGTAACAAACATCTTTATTCTTCACAAAGCTCCACACGAGGCAATAGGGTGATGATACGCTTTCTTTAGCTGGGGAAAGCCTGTCCCTGCGTCCCCTCCAGTGGGGATGTGCCTGACTACTCCTCTTCGCCCGGCTCCCACTTCTGGCTACCCACAGCCCGGACCCACACCGGACTGCTTCACGCTATGAGGTTCCACCCGCTCCTGTTCTCTCCGGCTTTCTGTCCTTCAGCTCCCACACTCTGCCCCGGCTCTGCTGCTCCGCTCCCGTCCCCGAGACAACTGCTCTCCTGATCTTTTCTTTCCTTCTCAACCCTTGCTCTGCCTTCCCCCTTGCTTCTGCCGGCTCCTCCTCCCCACTGTGGTGACAGCCGTCCCACCCGGCCACTAGGGGTACCCTAACACAATACACATGCAGATACAAATAAAACATTTTTATTAATTACAATTCCGGGTTATCTCAGCTCCCTCCTGTAGAGGGTATGCTCACCCACTACACGCCTCCCCTCTTAAAATCCGAGCCTCCCGGCAAGGCTCCAACTATAACCACATAAAATGTAAACACAGACATAACATGGTGATAACCTTCAGCCCAGTCCACAACAGGCGGCCCGTACGGGGAAAAGGGGCACCAGTCCAGCGCCCGGTCCTCGGCAGCGCCCGGCGGCTTAGCAGCGCTCCCGGTCTTTGCTGGCGCCCGGAGGCTTAACAGCGCTCCCGGTCTTTGATGGCGCCCGGAGGCTTAACAGCGCTCCCGGTCTTTGATGGCGAGCAACAGGCATGTAAAACTTGTAACAAACTGCAAACTCTTCGCCCTGCGGAGGAGTCCCTGGCTCAGTCTGGCAGCGAACTCTCTCCGGGCTTTAGCAACTGGAACACAAACTTCTGCCGGTCAGTCAACAATACCGGTCTTCATACAAGCCGTCTGAGGCGATCTACTCCGGAGGCCAGGACCGCTTCCATTCGGCCGCCTGGGCCTGGATGTAGGCACCCAGGGACTGCCCAGGTTGTCGGCGTACCCTCCGGAAAGATACGGGAGCGAAAGGGGGCTCCGATGACATGGCCTCTTTGGTTCCCGGCGGGGGTGATGGAGTCGCTACCCGGGGTGGTTGAGGCACGGGTTGCGGCACATCCAGGACGATTACCGGACGATTGGTAACGCTCTGATTAACCACCACCACCGGGGTACTCTTTTCCGGGTCAGCGGTCGGGCCAGACTGCACCTCCGGTGTGACTGCCAAGGTGCGCCTGGAATGGGAGGCATCGGTCGACATCGGTTTTGGTGGTGCTCGTCGCCGGTTCTGGCATTCCTCCCATTCCACTTCCTGCTGCCACTGAGCAGCCTCTTGTGCGGTGGGCACCCGGGTCACCCCAACCGCAAACAGGCCCCGGCAACCCACTTCCCTCAGGAACCGTACCTTCTCCCCTTGGTACAGGGTATGCAGTCTCTGTGGGAGGCCTTCTGTATCTAAATGTACTCGATTGTAGAAGTAGTCGTCCCCGGTCTCGCCGTCCCGGATGAAGCCGTACCCCTCTCTTTGGTTGAATTTCACCACCACTCCGGTGGTGTACTGCTGCTCAAATTCCTCGCTCCGGGGACCCGCCATCATCTCCCGGGCGACGGTCTCGGCGAGCAGCCGCTCCTGTACTGGATCCGGCTCAGGTAAAGGCGTCAGGGTCGGTGTAGAAGCTGGAGGAAATGGAGGCGGGCTTGCTTTTCCCGCTCTTGAGCATACTCCACCCCCAGTCTCACACCTCAGGTCGACCCCTCCGCGGCGGCACTTCTTTCTTCTTACAACACCGCCCACTTCACATGTCTTCTTACGTGCCCTGGGACCGGCACCTCCCCTCTTTGGGCGGAGTACTCCGAACTTCTTTTTCGGCACTGGCCAGCCCCAGGCACTTCTTTTGGCGCCAACTTTTCGCGCGCTTTCTGCATCTTCACAGACGACGGCCATCTTGCCGCCATCTTGTGCCTGGTCCAACGCTGCAGGCACTGTTTCTTCTTCCCACCATGGGACCGGGAACCTTCTCCAATAGTCCGGATCCTGGGCCCTAGGCACCACTTGATCTCCATCTTCTTGTGGGTCCCGTTGCATATAATCCGGATCCTGCCGACTACGCCACATGTAACGGGGTGCCAGGGGTGCCTCGGGGCTTGTAGTCGTGGCCCTTGCTGTCAGGCTTACCCCTGGCGCCACCGTCACTGGGGGGACAGGAGATGCCTTGGTGGGGCAGAGTGTGGTGGTGATGCAGGTGTTGTCCGGCGCACAAACACTCTTCAGTCATGGTTCAATGCAAGTAACAAACATCTTTATTCTTCACAAAGCTCCACACGAGGCAATAGGGTGATGATACGCTTTCTTTAGCTGGGGAAAGCCTGTCCCTGCGTCCCCTCCAGTGAGGATGTGCCTGACTACTCCTCTTCGCCCGGCTCCCACTTCTGGCTACCCACAGCCCGGACCCACACCGGACTGCTTCACGCTATGAGGTTCCACCCGCTCCTGTTCTCTCCGGCTTTCTGTCCTTCAGCTCCCACACTCTGCCCCGGCTCTGCTGCTCCGCTCCCGTCCCCGAGACAACTGCTCTCCTGATCTTTTCTTTCCTTCTCAACCCTTGCTCTGCCTTCCCCCTTGCTTCTGCCGGCTCCTCCTCCCCACTGTAGTGACAGCCGTCCCACCCGGCCACTAGGGGTACCCTAACACAATACACATGCAGATACAAATAAAACATTTTTATTAATTACAATTCCGGGTTATCTCAGCTCCCTCCTGTAGAGGGTATGCTCACCCACTTCACCTGTGCCAGTATATGTGGTTTACAAAAATACTGACCAAGCTGGAGAAATAGATCCAGAAATATTCAAGTTTTTGCAACGAATTTGCCCTGTGTCAACTGACACCAAGGGGTTGACTCTGCAGTATGACCAGTAGGGCTTATAAGTGTGCAACTATGTTGCAGGAAAAAAATGGTTTAAGGGATTGCTCTTTCAGGACAACCCCTTTCCGTAAGCGTTCACTCCTGGCATCCCTGGAAAACATCTGATTTGCTTGGGGACGTTACAGCAGCTAGTTGTTTTCCCGGCAGAGACCAATGTAGAATTACACGAGGGTCATTCAGATGAGGAGGAGACATACTGTCCATATCAACAGATGTTTCTTTAGGAGACAGCTCTATTAATGCAGTGTTCCCAAGCTTGTGGCTTTTCAGTTGTTGCAAAACCCCTAGCATGTCCTGACAGCCTGTGACCTCATGATTGTCATAAGCCAGGAATCAATATTTATTGGAGAATAGACAAAAGTACATAGAATTGTTTTTACAGCTTTTCGTGGAAAAAAGAGAGACGATCCAAAATAAAACAAACAAAAAGCTGTATGCTTGCCTCCCCTGGGTCTTCCATGGCTGTGCTTTCTGCAGACTGTGATTGGCAGCCACTTGGCTTGGATGCAGACTGGGTATACAGAGACCAGCAGGTGATGCCATATAAGTGCTCCCTATCCAGATTGCTTCATCCTCAATAACTTTAAGGGTATGCGCATATGGGGTCTATACCTACAATAGCCCTCAGTCCAGTAGACCACTGCGCAACCAGCTCTGTCCTCACCTATTGTACCATCACCCATTCCCTGTAGACTGTGAGCCCTCGCGGGCAGGGTCCTCTCTCCTCCTATACCAGTCTGTCTTGTACTGTTAATGATTGTTGTACGTATACCCTCTCTCACTTGTAAAGCGCCATGGAATAAATGGCACTATAATAATAAATAATAATAATAATAATAATAATAATATATACCACTGATTTCCAGTCTGGACAGATATTCTGCTGCATATTATTCAAAATTTTGTCCACAAAACCCAGAGAAATTCTGCAGCACAAATATAGAAAAGTGAAAGATCTAAATATTCCCCTCCGTTTCCACAACAAAATTCACAGTGGTGGTAGCACATACCCTAAGGCAATGTGCACACAATGTCTTTTCAAGTGGGTCTGCTCTAAAACCCACCTGAAATAGTGCTAACTAAAATGCTCAAAAGAATAAAGACGTGCTTGTTCAAATGTCGAGGCTATTAAGAGCCTTTTAACTGCTTGCCGTTTTCAAGACACCAAGTGGTTAAAGGAACTAAACAGGGTCAGAACGATTGCGGTTGCAGGGCCCAGAGGCAGGGCTGTGGAGTCGGAGTCGGAGCTCATTTTGGTGGAGTCGGTATAAAATGCACCGACTCCGACTCCTAAAATATATAATGAATTGGGGACAGTAGTGCAATGCAGAATGTGCTGAATATTTTTTCATAGGAATTTGGGAAAGTTATGAAATGTCCTATAAATGGCTTTTCTATTCCTGATCTAAGGTTACATTCACACACAGCGTTTTTGCTGCGTTTTTTGAGGATATGTTTGTCAGCTGCAAAAGCAGATCAGCTTTTTAAAGAACCGCATCACCTGAAAGGATTTTGAGCTCATAAATAATGCTTTCAATAGCAAAAGCAGATTAGAAAACCGCCACAAACTGACATGCTCATTCTTTGTGAGGATCTGTTTTTGAGCACAAAAACAGATCCTCACAAAACGATGTGTCTGAATGTCCTATCTTGAAACCCATTGCCTTTGCTGGCATGCCCAGAGTTACTGCATTTCACTGAATTATTTTGCCATCAATGTTCGATATGATGTTTGTGACAAGAAAGAAATTGTTAGCAAGACACTGGCATTAAAAGATACTAAAGCTCATCACACCAGCCAGTTTCTCTAGGCCTTAGTGGAAAAAGTTCTGCAAGATTACAAACTCAAAAAAGAACAGGTTCTTGCCATTGTAAGGACAATGCTTACAACATAAGTACAATTAAAGTGATGAATGAGAGTAATGAAAAACATCTAGAAGAAAATTTAGGATTCAGTTTGTTTGAGATGGAGCCACAGTGCTGTTCATGTAACAGAGGAACAAACAGATATTACAACAGAAGAACAGCAAAATGATACTTTAGGATTAGATAATCTTGTTGAAGCTGCTTCAAAACAATTTCATATTCATCACATGCGCTGTGTTGTGCACACGCTGCAGCTGGCAATAAGAGATAGTCTGCAAGAGGGACCCCAATTTCACACATTCGGCTTTTTGCCGGTTTGGCGAATGCGGCGCACTCCAGTACAGTGTATACAGTACAGTGGCAGCGCGACAAACGCCGGTCACATGCTGTCATGTGACCCGGAAGTTGCGGCGCTGCCACTGTACTGTATCGTACAGTACTGGCATGCGCCGCATCCGCCAAACCGGCGAAAAGCTGGATGTGTGAAACTGGGCGGACATGCTGGAAATCTGATTGGAAAAGTGAGGAAAATGGTTATTGCCACCAGAACCCCTAAAATTGATTCCATCTTGAAGAGACATGCTGGAAAAGGGGCAATTGTTGATCAAGCCACTCGGTGAGGCAGCACTTATTTAATGACTGAGCGATTGCTTGAACTAAAATAATTTCTTATAGATATGGTGAACCCTCAAGTAACCTTAAATGAAGGTCAATGGACACAGGTGGCTGAATTGAAGGAATTGCTTAATCACCCATTTACCGTGACTAAAAAATTACAAGCTGAGGATTTAACTCCTGGCATTTTCATAAGGGAGTGGATGAACTTGCTATTTTGCCTTTCCCAAAGAGGAGGTTTAATCGCAGATGGCATTTCTGCTTCAATGAAACAGAGAGAGACACAGCTATTGGAAAATAAAATTCTTCTGGCAGCTGTTTATGTGAACCCAAGTCATCGTATACTGCTTGATGATCAACAGCTTACTAAAGGAAAAGAAGCTTTGAGTGAGGTAGCAACTAGGATGAGCAGCTACAGGACTGCCAGGTGCAAGAGGACTTGGGACCTGACAGTGCTACTGCTGCCATATCTTCATCCTCATTAGCTGAGGAGTTTAACTTTAACAAGTATTTGGATGACATGGAGCAGGCAAAGCGTTGCCGCAAGGAAAAAGATTTCACTCAGTCTCCTATAGCGACAGATTTCAGTAAAATTTTTCACTTGCTCTCAAAGAAATAGAAAAATTCAACCATTCATCAAAACTGACTGTGCATGAGGCAATTCCTTTATACCCGGAAATTGTAAGAGATGTTGCCCATGTGTTTACAGCTTTGCCTCCAACCCAAGTTACTGTAGAGAGGTTGTTCTCTAGCCTTAAAATTATTAGGTCAGATTTGAGGTAATCTGCGAACGAGGATCTGATGGAAGCAATTGTATTTCTTAGAACAAATTCATAGGCTGCACAAATGTTATTTACTATGTTTTTTTTGCCACTTACATAGTTATTACATAGTGTTATATATAACACTATGTAAGTGGTAAAAAACAGTTTTCAACTAAAACATACTAAATACTAACATTTAGTATATTGCTTATATTTAAGTGAAAATTTATTGTAGTGCAATGTGAACATCAGACATGTAATCATTTTTATGATACAATAATCAAGATATTTAGATAGAACATAAAATATATTTATTGCAATACAACTTTAGAACACAAAAAACTAATAAATTATAAATATGTAATACAATATGTCAATATGTAATATACATATAAATAAAATATATATATATATACACACACACAGACACACACACAAGATATACATGTAATCTACTGTATATTACATAGTGTATTACATATTTACAATTTTTACAGTTTTTTGTGTTCTAAAGTTGTATTACAATAAATATATTTTATGTTCTATCTAAATATCTTGATTATTGTATCATAAAAATGATTAAATGTCTGATGTTCACATTGTACTACAATTCATTTTTCACTTAACTATAAGCAATATAAGTGGGAGTCGGAGTCGTGAACTCGGAGTCGGAGTTGGTGCAAGGGAAATTGAGGAGTAGTTGAAGGTTTGGCTTTTAACAACTGCTTCAAATACTCTGAATTAACTACCCAATGATCCTAATGGCAAATGCTTACAAAAACAAAGAAGAAAAAACAGCACAGCATGCTATATAGGAGCATTTTCCCATTACAATCAATAGGAAGTTTTCTCAGGTATAAGTTTGTCATGTGGAAGTTGGGGTAAGATCTGCTTTAAAATCCACATAAAAAACTTTGCGTGAACAACACACCATAGAAAATGCACGTGCAGATAAAACCCCCGATAGCCTGGTAATAGATCTGTTAGTGAAGGAGAGGTGATTTTACCAGCTTGTAGCCATGTCTGGCGGTATAGGACTCTGTATGCTATGTTACATAATGCCACGAAATTGGTCAAATGCATGTAAGGACACTCCAGAAAACGTTTAATGTATCAAAAGAAGGAAATGAGCATTTTTTCCTCCCAAAAAAAGGAGTACACAAAGTCACAGTAAATCAATAATTTTATTAATAACAGAAAAAAATATCCACAAAAAAACCACACCAATAAAATAGTAAATTGAAGTTAATAGGACAAGATATTAGGACTAAGCGGTATTATATTGCACATGAAAATCAATAAAGTGACCTATGCTATAAGCCTGTTCAAAGAGTATTAAAACTGAACGATCTTATCTTGCACATAGAAAAAAGGAATAAAGTGACTTGTGCTTAGGGCCTATATGAAAAAATCATTTGAACCTGTGAAAAATCACTGTAGATATTATACTATTATATAAAGTGTCTATGTGTCCATTATTGCACAAACTCCATATGAATACGGGCTCAAATAAAGCAACAATACTAGTCACTACCAATGACATATGTGCTAAATCCCAATTGCTCTGTGGGGTGTTGCTGTGGAACAGCTTCCGCTAAGAAAGCTGCGCAAGATGAATTAATCCAATAAAGGTCCGCAGGCGAGCGGTATAACACAGTAAACTAAACGCTAGTGCGTTCTATAAATTATGGAATCACAGCAAAGGCCACACAGAGCAGTTTAAGCCTAGGGATAATTAAGGTACAAGGTACAAGAACAACTGAAACGGCAATATTGGTCATCAAAAGTAAATACGTGCTAGATCCCAGTTACTCGATTCGGCGTTGCTGCGAAACAGCCTCTGTAAAAGAGAGCTGCACAAAGTAAATACTCAGAAATAATCCATTGTGCGTCCGCAAAAAAGCGGTATTGCGTAATACATTAAACGCAAGTGCGTTCTATCAATTACATGTTCGCAACAAAGCCGCAAGAGCAGTAATTACCTGGGACTGATGATCACACCGCAGACATCCGATTCCCCGACACTTGTTTCGCTCCCGGCTTCTACAGGGGGCTTTATTCCTTTTTTCTATGTGCAATATAAGATCATTCAGTTTTAATACTCTTTGAACAGGCTTATAGCATAGGTCACTTTATTGATTTTCATGTGCAATATAATACCGCTTAGTCCTAATATCTTGTCCTATTAACTGCAATTTACTATTTTATTGGTGTGATTTTTTTGTGGATATTTTTTTCTGATATTAATAAATTATTGATTTACTGTGACTTTGCGTACTCCTTTTTTGGGAGGAAAAAATGCTCATTTCCTTCTTTTGATACATGCTATGTTACATGTCACATTATAAACTTGTTGGTATATACGCCCTTCATATGACGTTATGGCTTCCTCAGAGGTCACATATGTTTGCTCTGTACTGATTCTGTATTCCTTTCCTCTCACAGGAATCCCCGGTATTGGAGAGCAGTTTTTGGATTACATGATGTATCAAAGCCAGATGCTACAACGCAAATATCCAATATCAAACTAATTATTATTCATGGACACTTTCTCATTACAACTATGGATAGTGATGTTGTTTTGTTGGAACTAAGCAATCCAGTTAAATACACAGATTACGTCCAACCAATCTGCCTGGCAACACGGGCACTACCGCTGGATCCATTGACAAAATGCTTTATCACCGGCTGGGGGACAACTTCTGCTGGAGGTAATCTCTTGTACACGTTTATTAGGTTGTAATGGTACGGTGTTTCCTCGTTCCTGCGGTGTCACACACAGCGATGTGTGCTGCCGCAAGAACGACAAACAACCTCGTTACTCACCTGACAATGATATTTGGTGTTTGGACGACCTCTCCAAAACCAACGATTTTAACCACTTTTGTGATAGTTGAAGGTCGCTCGTACGTGTTACACGCTGCGATGTCGCTAACAGCGCCGGATGTGCATCACAACCACTGTGACCCCGACGATAAATCATTAGCGATATTGCAGCGTGTAAAGCACCCTTTACTCTGATTGCTTCTGTTTAACCATATACAGTGCCTTGCGAAAGTATTCGGCCCCCTTGAATTTTTCAACCTTTTCCCACATTTCAGGCTTCAAACATAAAGATAAACATTTTAATGTTATGGTGAAGAATCAACAAGTGGGACACAATTGTGAAGGTGAATGAAATTTATTGCTTATTTTAAACTTTTAAAAAAATAAATAACTGAAAAGTGGGGCGTGCAATATTATTCGTGCCCTTTAAGTTAATACTTTGTAGCGCCACCTTTTGCTGCGATTACAGCTGCAAGTCACTTGAGGTATGCGTCTATAAATTTTGCAGATCGAGAGACTGAAATTCTTGCCCAATCTTCCTTTGCAAACAGCTGGAGCTGAGTGAGGTTGGATGGAGAGCGTTTGTGAACAGCAGTTGTCAGCTCTTTTCACAGATTCTCGATTGGTTTCAGGTCTGGACTTTGACTTGGCCATTCTAACACCTGGATACATTTATTTGTGAACCATTCCATTGTAGATTTTGTTTTATGTTTGGGATCATTGTTTTGTTGGAAGACAAATCTCCGTCCCAGTCTCACGTCGTTTGCAGACTCCAACAGGTTTTCTTCAAGAATGGTCCTGTATTTGGCTCCATCCATCTTCCCATCAATTTTAACCATCCTCCCTGTCCCTGCTGAAGAAAAGCAGGCCCAAACTGTGATGCTGCCACCACCATGTTTGACAGTGGGGATGGTGTGTTCAGGGTGATGAGCTGTGTTGCTTTTACGCCAAACATATCGTTTGGCACTGTTCCCAAATAGTTCGATTTTGGTTTCATCTGACCAGAGCACCTTCTTCCACATGTTTGGTGTGTCTCCCAGGTGGCTTGTGGCAAACTTTAAACAACACTTTTTATGGATATCTTTGAGAAATGGCTTTCTTCTTGCCACTCTTCCATAAAGGCAAGATTTGTGCAGTGTACGACTGATTGTTGTCCTCTGGACAGACTCTCCCACCTCAGCTGTAGATCTGTGCAGTTCATCCAGAGTGATCATGGGCCTATTAGCTACATCTCTGATCAGTGTTCTCCTTGTTTGAGACGAAAGTTTGAATGGATGGCCGGGTCTTGGTAGATTTGCAGTGGTATGATACACCTTCCATTTCAATCTGATCACTTGCATAGTGTTCGTTGGGATGTTTAAAGTTTTGGAAATCTTTTTGTAACCAAATTTGGCTTTAAACTTCTCCACAACAGTATCACGGACCTGCCTGTTTTGTTCCTTGGTCTTCATGATGCTCTCTGTGCTTTACACAGAACCCTGAGACTATCACAGAGCAGGTGCATTTATACGGAGACTACATTACACACAGGTGGCTTATATTTATCATCATCAGTCATTTAGGACAACATTGGATCATTCATACATCCTCAATGAACTTCTGGAGTGAGTTTGCAGCACTGAAAGTAAAGGGGACAAATAATAGACAGAGTGAGAAAAGCATCCAGAACGCACATTTTTGACAGTGCGGTCCCACTCGGCTCTCCAGCATCCCCATAGACTTGCAGCAGAGCCGAGTGGGACCGCACTGTCAAAAAGAGCATGGCTGGCTGCGAAACAGAGCTGCGCGATCAGAATGAACTGGATGAACTTCACCCGACTTCATTGTGATCGAGCGACTCTGTGCGTGTGCCACGGCTTGATTTGCGATCACAGGTGAAGGACTGAAGTGAGCCACGCGATCAGCAGTGCTGTCACTCAGGTTACCTGTGGCCAGATCGAGTCCTCCACCCGAGACCTGTGGCCACGGATAACCTGAGTGACATCTCCGCTGACAGTGCAACTCACTTCAGTTTCTGCGTGGAGCTGACAGGAGCGGCAGTGTTCTACAGCCGCTCCTCTCAGCTTCATGTAGCAGAGCTGGATGCGTCGTGGGACCTCATGAGGATTACGCTGGACCTGGAGGGGTGTTTGGGGATTTTAATAAAGTGGTGAAAGAGGGTGTTTTTTTTGTCTCTTATTTCAAATAAAGGATTTTTTTTGGGTGTTTGTGTTTATTTACTTTCACTTATAGGTTAGGTTAATCATTGGGGGTGTCTCATAGACGCCTGCAATGATTAATGTAGGATTTAGTGGCAGCTATGGGCTGCCATTAACTCCTTATTACCCAGATTGCCACCGCACCAGGGCAATTCGGGATGAGCCGGGTAGAGTCCCGGGACTGTCGCATCTAATCAATGCGGCAATTCCGGGCAGCTGCTGGCTGATATTTTTAGGTTGGGGGGCTCCCCATAATGTGGCGCTCCCCATCCTGAGAATACCAGCCTTCAGCCGTGTGGCTTTATCTTGGCTGGCATCAAAATTGGGGGGGACTGCATGCCGTTTTTTTTAAATTATTTATTTATTTATTTTACTGCACTACATAGACCCGCCCACCGGCGGCTGTGATTGGTTGCAGTGAGACAGCTGTCACTCAGCATGAGGGCACGTCTGAATGCAACCAATCAAAGGCGCCGGTGGGCGGGGGAAGCAGTGAATACGAGATGGAATAATGAGCGACCGGCATTTTCAAAAGCTGGAGAAGCCGCCGCACCGATGATCGGTCAGTGATCGGTGAGTATGAGAGAGGGGGGGTGGGATAGACCGACAGAGAGAGACCGACCGACAGGGAGACAGAGAGACCGACAGATAGACAGAGAAAGAGTTCTAAAACGAAATGTGCGGATGGAAATTGCACAATCTTCATAGATTGTGCTGGGGACGCAGGATGCATGCTTTTACGCTGCGGTGCAGAATGCAGCATAAAAGCATGATAACACGCAACGTGCGCACATAGCCTAATATTGCACGCCCCAATTTTCAGTTTATTATTTTTTTTAAAAAGTGTAAAATAAGCAATACGTTTTGTTCAACTTCATAATTGTGTCCCACTTGTTGATTCTTCACCATAACAATAACATTTTTATCTTTATGTTTGAAGCCTGAAATGTGGGAAAAGGTTGAAAAATTCAAGGGAGCCGAATACATTTGCAAGGCACTGTAAATACTGCTGTCAGTCATTGATTTCCGCATTCAAATGGTGTGTGCACCGAATTCCATTGTTCCCCCTCTTGTAAGTTGACTGCAGGGTACCAGTGTGTTGTCTGGCAGCTGGGGACCTGCTGAACACCTCTAGGGCTGCCAACTCAATTCTGTGAAACACAGCAGTAAATGGAACACATAAGTTCAAGTTCTAAAATAATAAAGCAAGAAGAAAAAAATAAAAATATTTAAAAAATATATAAAAATTTGACTTAAAGGGAATCTGTCAGGTGCAATATGCACCCAGAACCATGAGCAGTTCTGGGTGCATATTAGTAATTCCTGCCTAGCTGTCTCTGTATACACTAGTATAGATAAAGAGATCTTTAGAAAAAGTATTTCTAAAGATCGTTTATGATATGCTAATGAGTGCAGAGACTAGTCATAAGGGCTTCTCTTGGCTGGTTGGCTCGAATAGCATGTTAACACCCCCCTGTGGGTGTACTAGCATGCTAATTAATGTGCAGTGACGCCGCACATACCTCACTCTTGATGGCGGCCGGCGGAGTATGGATGCGCAGTGCGCATGATCCGGAGTCCCCTGAACTTCCAATCATGAGCACTAAATTGATGATGGGTGTAATCATCCCAGTTTCAGTGAGGTACAGTACACATTATCGGAAGTCCTGGGGACTCCGGATCATGCCCAGTGCGCATGCATCCTCCGCTGGCTGCCATGAAGACTGAGGTATGTGCGGCAAAGCTGAGCATTCATTAGCATGTTAGTACACCCACAGTGGTGTGCTAACATGTTAGGGGGGGCTGACTAGCCAGGGGAAGCTCTGCTGCGAGCGTGAGCCGAGTGTCATGCGACTGTAACCCGATCTTGCTATCAGGTCACAGCTGTGAAGCTGAGGGCGGGTGCTGCGGAGGAGAAGGAGGGATTAATCCCCCATCTCCTCCATTGTCAACCTGTGCGTATATCACACTGCACTGGGATAACATCATAGTGCAGTCCGATGTTTCTGTCGCACCCATTCACTTGAATGTGTGCGAGGGATACGGCTCTCGCAGAAAATCGCAGCATTTTGCCGCTTTTCTCACATCCACAATCTCGATGCGAGAAAAGCTGCTCTCCCTCATTGACTAACATAGGTCCAACTGCAATGCGAGATTTTCTCGCATTGCACTCGTCCGTTTTTCACGCTCGTGTGAGCGTACCCTTATGGCAAGTCCCCGCCTCATTAGCATGCTAGTGTATACAGGGACGGTTAGGCAGGGATTAGCAATATGCACCCAGAACTGCTCGTGGTTCTGGGTGCATATTGCACATGACAGGTTCCTTTTAATTATTCTGTCCATACAAGTCAAATACACTAAATTCCGTAATAAGAAAAAAATATGCAAAACACCAGAATTTTTTTTCCCTTCAGTTGCTGTACCTCCTATAAGAAAGCAATAAAAGGTGATCAAAACATCATCTGAACTCCAAAGTGTGGTATCAATAAAAGCTTCAGATTGCCATGCAAAAAAAAAAAAAATCCCACATATAGTTCACAGTTCCATCATCCATTTATAATTTCTTTTTTACCACTTAAACAGCCAAAAGTAAAATTGGAGATGCTTTTTTTTTACTATTTCAGCTCCCTTGGAAGTTTATTTCCATTTTTTTGTATATTGTATTGTAAAATGGACAGTGTAATTCAAAACTACAACTCATCCTGTAAAAAGAACAAATGAAAAACCGTCATAAACCATCAATAGACAAATAAAATATTGTGGCTCTTGAAAGAAGTGGATAATAACAAAAGCCCAAAACCAAAAAATTGTCTATGGCAGGAAGGGGTTAAGGCGGCGTTACACGCTACGATATATCGTGTGATTGCATGAGCGATCACACCCGCCCCCGTCGTTTGTGCGTCATGGGCAATTCGTTGCCTGTGGCGCACAATGTCATTAACCCCCGTCACATGTACTTACCTTCCTAACGATGTCGCTGTGGGCGGCGAACATCCTCTTCCTGAAGGGGGTGGGACGTTCGGCGTCACAGCGACGTCACACAGCGGCCGCCCAATAGAAGCGGAGGGGCGGAGATGAGCGGCCGGAACACCCCGCCCACCTCCTTCCTTCCTCATTGCCGGCGGGACGCAGGTAAGCTGTGTTCGTCGTTCCTGGGGTGTCACACATAGTGATGTGTGCTGCCTCAGGAACGACGAACAACCGGCACGCAGAAGGAGGAACGACATTATGAAAATGAACGACGTGTCAACGAGCAATGATAAGGTGAGTATTTTTGCTTGTTAACAGTCGTTCGGAGGTGTCACACGCTATGATATGTCAAACGATGCCGGATGTGCGTCACAAATTCCGTG
The DNA here is from genome assembly GCF_048569485.1 of Anomaloglossus baeobatrachus. NCBI lineage: Eukaryota > Metazoa > Chordata > Amphibia > Anura > Aromobatidae > Anomaloglossus > Anomaloglossus baeobatrachus. The sequence goes on from NC_134354.1 coordinate 674,149,287, forward strand.
ACCGCGATGACATATCGTTAGATATATCGTAGCGTGTGACGGTGCCTTTAGCATTTTAAGCATTTTTCCTCAATATCCAGATCTGTAAAAAGGGCTCTAATGTTTCCATGAAAATCCAGTACCACTATAACCAACGTGCAGTGTATGGGAAATACAGATGTGAAGCCTCATACAGACATCTGTTTCTCATGTATATGGGTTCTATCAGTGTTTTTGATAGCTAGGACACATGCCCATTATATTCTATTGTGCTGGTCACGTGTCCGAAGATTTGTCTGTTTTTGATCAGCACTTAATGGCATTGGTGCACAGTCTGTAAGCGGTCTTTGAGTAAGGCTATGTGCACATGTTGCAGATTTGTTTGCAGACAATCTGCACCCAAATCTGCATGTACTGGCAAGAAAAATGCTGTGGAAAATAATTGTGCGTTTTTGCGGCGATTATAGTAATTTTTAGCGGTGATTTGTTGCTTTTTTTATGCGTTTTTTTTTCATTGCTTTCAATGGTGAAAATGCAGGAAAAAACAAAGAAAGAATTGACATCCTGCAGAATATTTTCTGCAACAAAATCTGCAAGGAAAAAATTCTGAACGTGTGCAGGATTCTCCTAGAATTTGCTGGCATCAGGATATCCTTGTAGATTTCTGAAAATCTGCAAGAAAAAAATGCAGCAAAAACTCACAGTGTGCACACAGCCTAAGCCCTCATTCAGAGTCAGGTTTTTTGACATACGCAAAAAAACAGTCTGGGTTTGATCAGTGTTTTTCATCAGAGTTTCATCAGTTTATTCTTTCCTAACTATCAGACAGTGAAAAATGGACAGCACAAGGGTGGAAACTGAGTGGTGTTCGATTTATCTCACGGACCTGTAGACTTTCATTGTTGAGTTTGAACTGACACATGCATCAGTGTCAGGGTATGTGCGCACGTTGCTTTTTACCTGCTTTTTACCTGCTTTTTTGCTGCTTTTTCTTCTGCGCTGTTTAGGGTATGTGCGCACGTTGCTTTTTACCTGCTTTTTACCTGCTTTTTTGCTGCTTTTTCTTCTGCGCTGTTTAATGCCAAAATGGATGTGTTCTTCTATTCAAGCAAAGTCTATGGGAATTTGGGTTTCTTGTTCACACTATGTTGTTCAAAATGCTGCCTTTTTGTGGCCGAACTTTGG